>NC_056739.1:1585668228-1585788228 GCF_019279795.1 Protopterus annectens | reverse complement strand
AGGCATGATCTGCCCTTAACAAAGCTGAACTGGGTTGGGTCAAGTGTTTGGAGGCTCCCAGTGTCTTTGTTAATGAGTTCTATGATGATGCCCTCCATAGACTTGCAGATCAGGCTAGTCAGGCTTATGGGGCGATAGTTACCAGGGTCAGTTGTGGCCCCTCCTTTGTGTAAAGGAATAACCATTGCTGTGTGCCATTCTATGGGTACGTAGCCTGTGGATAGGCTGAGGTTGAACAGCGTGTTTAGGTGGGGGATTAGTTCGTTCTGTAGTTTGTGCAAGATGCAGCCTGGGACACCATCTTAAGTAAGAAACTAATCCTGCAGCCAGCAGGGAGGGTCTTTTTACTTCACATAGTCTGCCAACAACTGAAAAGAGAACCAACT
The DNA here is from genome assembly GCF_019279795.1 of Protopterus annectens. Lineage (NCBI taxonomy): Eukaryota > Metazoa > Chordata > Ceratodontiformes > Protopteridae > Protopterus > Protopterus annectens. Next base: position 1,585,787,842 of record NC_056739.1, on the reverse strand, counting down.
TGCACATACCTAACCCAGCGCACATTAGATTTTAAACGAAAGGGGATTTTGTCCCAATTATCAAAAAAAATAAACAAAATATGACGGAGAAAGAGATTTTTTCCTGATTACTATATGTATATATGTATCCCATTTCTCCCCTTAAGCTTTGTTTAGGAGGTGATTTTATATTAGAGATGGACTTTAACCAGGGTTAAAGGAGTGTGATAATAAGCCAAAAATTCCCATTCAGAAATTAAAAAATAATTTTAAAATAATGTAATGAGTTATACTGAAAATTAAATTCTTTAATACATAAAAAAGTCCTGTAATAATACATGGGCCTCCACTCTGCCTCTGGCAGGATAGCCATTGCAGAGATTTTGTACTGATGCTAGTAGCTTTGGATTATAATCCTCCCAGGTGACCATGACTATCCCTTTGAGTTTTAAGCAGTTTTTCATCTTGTAGCTACGAAGTGCTTTGGAGCTTTAACATTTCTTTATCGCTTATCAGTCTCTCTGCCCTTTTCCAAGTCAGGAGTCATAAGTCTCCAGCAGAGGTTTCTCATGCTACATCTCAATAACTGCCTTCATAGGTCTGTACTTTGTGGGCCTTCAAGGTCTCAAAATTTGGATTACTGTAGCCTCAGTCTGCTTTTGTGTATGGTCTAAGGTATTTTCTGTTGAATGACGAGTGGAGCCAGTGAATGGAAGTTATCCGCTGTTTATTGTACACCCAACGTAAATCCATCCGCATGCACATCCAAGATTTGCTTAGTATGCCCCCCCCCAACCTATTGCTTTAACTACAATGGCTGTGAAGGTACAAAACAACAGAACGTAATCACTGTTCTACATCCTCCCCCTTTTACATTGTTCCTTATTTCAAATATATGAACAAAGTTCACTTTAATATTTTCTTTAAACTCATTCAAGAATTAGGCATCATATTAACATCACAATGTAGCTTGTCTGATTTCAGGTCCAATTCACTGTATATATATTTAGGACTGGGTTTCCATGCTCTTCCCACCCATGTTCCATACAGATTTTGATTTGAATTAGAAACAGTAACTGTCTTTAGAGGGTTATTCGGTACTGAAATATTACTTTGTATTTCAGAACTGTTTGAATAAGGTAGTCTGTCTTCTTGGATTTGATTGGTTGGTGATTCATTCCAGGAAGTTGGAGTCATTAGTCCACACAGTCTGTTATGGCTTTGGGTCTGGGACAGTCAAAATGTGTCTGCAAATTTTTCTGTAGTCTTCTCCTCCTGACTGAATTATGTAGGAACTTGGTTCAACACGAATGTCCCGCACAATTCCTACACGATCATGACCTTTCAAAGTATGCATTCTAACAACTTCACCTTGCAAAAATGATCGAAGAGGTCAGCTGGGTTTGTCATAGAATATCTTCTGAGAGTGGCGCTTTTTAATAGTTAAGATTTGAGTACCTCATTGCTCTTTGATTTCAGCACTAACAGCTGTTTGCTGATTGGAAGAGCTCGTTTGTCTTGGCATCAGTCTTTGAGCTGGTGAACCAAGTGTCTGGTCATGGGGAATGTTTCGAAGGTTTAGTAAATTAAGGAATGCATCCATTCCTTTTGGACTTTTCCAGTAAATGCTTTGCACTGCAGACTGCACATTCAGCCAGACCATTAGCTTGCGGGTATTATGAGCTGCTGGTTACATGAATGAAATCCCAAAATGCAGCAAATTCTTCAAAACATTGACTAGTGAATTGTGTACCATTATCTGAGATGACTTTATGTGGGCTTCCATGAGCTGAGAAGTGTCTCTTTAATTTTGGAATTACTGTGATAGATGTCAAGCTATGGAGTAAGTAGACTTCAAACCATCTGGAGTATGACTCAATAAGTACCAGGTAATGTTACCCATTCCATTCGAAAATATCTACTGCTACTGTTGTTCATGGTAAATCAGGGATTGCATGTAGGCAAAGAGGTTCTTTTTGCTGATGCCGCTTGTTACTGTTGCAAACTGAACATGAAAATCTCTCTTTCATTATATTCAGATATTTTGGTCCAGAACACAGTGCCTCTTGCCCTACCTTTAGTTGATTCAGTGCCTGGGTAGCCTCTGTGTAAAATTTTTATATAGTCCTTTTGAAATGATTTAGGAACTACTACATTTGGGACTTTCATAATGATGCCATCTTCCACCATGAGCTCATCCCGGAATGAGAAATACTGCTGAATTCCAAATGGCAGACTTGTTTTACGTGTTTGCCAGCCTTGGTTCATATTACTCAGTTTTTGAAGAATCAGGTCTATAACAGTGTGGTTTCTTAACTCATCAAGCCGTGATGATGAAATGTGCCTGACTTCCATGACTTCAAACTCAGCTGTTTCATTTTAGTGTTGTTCTGTCATCTTTTTCGGTGTGTGTGACAAAGCATTGGCAAGATACATGTGTTTACCTTTTGTGTGGACAATACTAAAACTATATTTTTGCAGCTTTTATAGCATGCATTGTTGGAAGTCGCGGTGGTGCAGCGGTAGCGTTGTCGCCTCACAGCAAGAGATTCTCCCGTTCAATTCTCTGCTTGAGCCCCTTCTGTGTGGAGTTTGCATGTCCTCCCGTGGTTGAGTGGCATTTGAAAGACATGCGTAAATGGGCGTGCCTTCATTGAAGGTTGGGCATCGAGCTGGCACCTTGGCACCATAAAAATCTACTGCCAATCATTAGCGGATCGGAGTTCTGCTGTGGTGACCCCTAACCAGGAAAAGCTGAAAGAAGAACAACAATATCATGCATTGTAGTCTTGCTGAGGCTGTAAACATCAGCTTGTTCAAAATCATTACTAGTGGCTGGTGATCAATTTTAATCTGAATTGGCCTTCCTTATATAACGTCATTGAATTTGGAGCATGCTAACACAACAGCAAAAAGTTTTTTTTTCTGTTTGTGCATAGTGCATCTCTGTTTGAGTCAGGGTATGGGATGCATATGTAACTGGAATGCCCACTTGAAGACATGCTGCACCAAGTCCATACTGAGAGGGTGTCACATGTAAGTGTTACAGGCTTATGGACATCATAGTATCTCAGTGTGGATAGACTGGCAATTCTTTTTTAAAGTATCAAATGCTTTTTGGTGCTGTTCAAACCAAGACCATTTTATATCGTTATGTGTCAGCTCATACAATGGTGCAGAAAGCTCACTAAGGTTTGGGATGAATTTTCCTAAATAGTTAATCATACCCAGGAAAGCTGTAAAGATGCAATATTCTCTGGAACTGGCATTTCATTAATTGCTGTTATCTTTGATGGATTTGGCTGTAGCTTCCCGCCCTGAACTTGTGACCAATGTAGGTGACTTTCAGTTTAAATAAACATTTTAAAGGGTTTAGCTTGAGGTTGACCTCTCATGCACAGTCTAGAACTTTCCTGAGATTTCTGTTATGTTCCTTTACTTTACTACCTCCAACAATAATGTCATCCACTATAATAACACAAGGATATCCAGCAAATATCTGTTCCATGGCATGTTGGAATACCTCATTGGCAGAACTGATACAAACGGCATTCTCAAAAACCAAAATTTCCCAAATGGTGTGCTGAATGTTGTTAAAGACGAAGATCTGTAATCCAGTGAGATTTGCCAAAAGGAGTTCTTGACATCTAAAACTGAGAAAACAGTTGAATTTGGCATTAGTGCTGCTACCTCCTCTACTGTGTGCATTGGATGATGAGGATGTTTAATAGCTTTATTTATGTCTTTAGGATCAATGCATAACCAAATTTCATCTGAGTGTTTCTTGTGGGCTGCTACCATGGATGATACCCATTCAGTAGGCACTGCCACAGGAGTAAGAACACCTAAATTTGCCATTCCATCTAATTGTGCTTTTACTTTACTTTGCATTGCTGTCAGGATCTTGTGTGCAGGTCTAATAACTGGGTTATTGTGTGGTTCACTTTCATGGAATATGTAACTGGAAGCTTACCAGTTTCATTTTTGAAGATGTCTACATATTCCTTAAAGATATATTGTTAAAACTGTCATTTTCATTTGTATGTAGATGGTGAACTTCTTTATTGAATGAGATTGATCCCATTTGTAGGCTGTCTTCTAGGCCTAGTAATGACTGTACATCTCTTCTGACTACATAGAATTGTAAATCATAGGTGTTCCCTGCCGAATGATGAGAAAACTACAGCACCATCTGTCTGAATTTCATCACCACCGTAAGCAACTAGTTTTGTGCTCCTTGTTGAATCAAGGTTCTCTCCAGTTTTTATATTTGTGTAAGCTTTTCCTGACATGGCATTACATTTGGATCCAGTAGCTCCTTTAAGCTCTACTGATTTCCCATTAATTTGTACAGTGCAAAATATTTCACTCTTTTCTGACAAGTGGGAATTCACTGTATAGGTTCATAGGTGTGTACTAGGCTAGTGGCCCTGGAGCCTTTACAAGCCTAGCCCATAAGATTACCCTGGCATAGTGCCACCTGACCTTAGTTCCCAGTGCCTGTGTTGAGTAGAGCCACTGGAGTGATCCCCAGGGTGAATTTTCGATTTCCCATCCACTCATCAAGATTTCTGTTGAACAGTAAAATTGTTGAAGAGGGTCAGTGAGGTGTTCTGTTTGACATGTATGGGAAGTCTATTCCATAGCATGGGCAGTCTCTGGGTTATGAACCTGTACCTCCAGCATGTTCTGTTGATTGTGGTAATGAGGTTGAGGTCTCTGGAGCATGTGGTGCGGAGGGATTGGAATTTCTTTAGAGGTAGCATTTCTAACGGAGCTAGGTCAGACATGGCTTTGTAAGTCGAGCAGAGATAGCCTCTAAGTAGGTGATATGAGACAGAGAATAGTTGGAAGTTTTTTGAGTCTGTCCATATAGGACAAGTGTTTAAGGCCTAGGATCCTCTTTGTGAAATACTTTTGCAGCCTGTCCAGTTGTTGCAGGTCTCTAGTGAGGTACATGCTAAATGGGGCATTCTACTTGATGATTGGCCTAATGAGGGAAGAGTAGAGGGAGACCATGACCTCTTTCTTCCTGGATGCAAAACCCCTAGTAATGAAATGTGCCACATAGAAGGACTTTCTGACCACAGTGGCGACCAAAAGAGAGATTGCTGTCAACCTGTGTTCCCAGATTTCTTACGCCTTCTGTGTTCAGTGGACTAACATCGATGTGGTAATTGATGGGCACTGGGTTTTTCCCAAAGGGAATGATGACACATTTTTTTGGCATTGAGCTTAAGGCCATGGTTCTGACACCAGTCATTGGTCTCAGTGAGGCCTTTCTGTAGGATGTCAACATCACTTGGGAGTTAATAATGGCTGCCATCTTGCAATCATCTGTGAACTTTGTCAGCCAGAGTCACTTCATATTGGCCTGGACTGCTGAGAAGTAGATACCAAACAGGAGAGGACCCAAGACCGATCCCTGTGGGACTCCACTCGTGACTGGTTGGCAGTCTGACTTGGAGTCCGCTACTTTCACACTGTGGGTTCTATCTGTGAGCCAGTTTGCAACCCACTTACTGATATAGGGGCCGATGCCTAGCTTAGTGACAGTGAACCACAGAAATACCAACAACATAACAGGTTTCATCATTGTCGTCAGGGTCTGCTACAGTCTCAGTTTAATCCACTATCATCTTTGGATAAACTTTATTACGAGTCTGTGTTGATCTGTAGAACTTTTTGAAATTATTCCACTTTTTGCATTTATGACACTGCTAACTATAGGCCAAGCACTTTTCTCATTTAGGTTCGTGACTGCCATAATTGTGACAGTTAATAATGGGAGGTGGTGTGGTATCGCTCTTCAGTTAACATTTATGAGGCTGTATTGTCTTAGTTTTTTGTTGCACACTGTTAACATTTGTCGCAGCAGATACAGGAAGCATACTTACTAATATGTTTTTCTGTAGTTTCACTTATCTGGCAAATTTCAATAGCTTTGCTTAATGTTAATTCACTATCATGTAGCAGAATTTTCCTCACTGTATCATTATTAATGCCACATACAAGGTGGTCCTTCATTAAATTGTTTTGTAGATCCCAAAATTTGCATATCTTTGCTTCATTTCTTAAGTCAGTAACTAGCATATGCTTCAATAGTTTAACCAGGCTTTTGATTTCTTGTATTGAATTTATGCCTCTCCATCGTTATATTCATCTGGGGGTTACACAGTTCTCGGAATTTACACTTTAAGCATTCCGGATATTCATGTGTTTCAGCTTAAACAATGACATGGTGGTTTTCTGCCTCTCGTGCATAAACAGCATACAAAAGAACATTCTCGATCAATAGCCTCTGAACCTGCCAAACTGAGAAGTATAAATGCTTCTGTGCATGCGTCTTTGTCTCAATGTGCAGCAGCTATGAAAATATATTCTCATGCAACTACATGCCAGTTCTCAGCGACATTGCCATCACACACCAGTGGTTTGGGTCTATGAAATTAATGTTGTCAATGTATACGCAATTAATATGCAATTAACTTCACTCATTACACTTTAATGAGACTTAGTTACTGATGACTTCTGACACCATGTTGAATGATGAGTGGAGCCAGTGAATGGAAGTTATCAGCAGTTTATTGTACACCCAACATAAATCCATCTGCATGCACATCCAAGACTTGCTTAGTACCCCCCCCCCATGTGCTGCCTTAACTACAGTGGTTGTATCTAGTCAACCACTGTAGCCAGATAGCATGTGCATACAAGTTACTGAGCACATGCAAGATCAGTGCTATTTTGTATAGTCAGTGTCAATGCAGGCATAAATGGAGATGCACATGCGACTGTGTTTTAAGTAACGAGTCAGTCAGCTAAGATATATATTCCAGTTTTACAAACCTTCATTCTGCCCTGCTCTCTCTTCCTTCATCTCTATCTACACTCCTCCGCAGACTCTCCGTACCTCTAATCAGCAACTACTACAAATCTACAAACCCAAAAAAATAGCTGGCAAACTCCTATATAAACAATCCGTCGCCCAAGCCTAGAACAAACTCCCAAGAGACATTTGTTCCATCATTCACCCATACCACATTAAAGAAAAACTCAAACTTCATCTACACAACTCCAAAATATGTCCTTGTATAGCCCCCCACAACCCTACTATATACCTTTTCAGTCCCTCCACATACAGCTAACTATTGTGGATACTTATTAAACTCTACAATCAATACTACTTGACTCTTTTTGTAAATATGTAAATATATTTTTTAGTCTGTAAAAATATTGATATGTATATATTATGTGTTTGCATTTCTGTTTTATCTGTCTAACGTTCTTGTATAACTGATTTTGACCATATTTTTGACTCGGGTGTTTGATTCTCTGTAAACTGTTTGTGTTTTTTTGGAGTTTTTCTCCCCAGGTCTCCACTGAAAATGGGCCACAAGCCCAGCTGGACCAACCCGGTTAACAAATATCAATAAATAGTTACAGGTCCTGATGTGCTTATGTTTAATAAACAACTTCAATCCATCACAGTGCCTCAATGTTCCATTTGAATACGAGACATGCGACATGGTGTCAAAAAGGGATCCGAAGATGAAGCAACTCACAAACCATGAGGCACGCAGTTAGAAGTAGAGAAATGTACAGGAGACAGCTCGCAAACAGGTCAGTGGTTATTTGAAGGTACTTAAACTGGTTTAAATGAGTTTTCAGTCACTGAATAAGTGGCAAAACATTCAAAATATTAGAAATAATTGCCGAGATAAAATGTCCGAAATTGTGACATACTGATAAAAGTTAATTGCATATTAATTGCAAATACAAAAGTGTTTGAAATAAGTTCCAAAGTGTTAAGAAGTACAAAAAGGCTAGAATTTTTTTTTGCAATGTACTACTTTTTTGCATTAACTGAAACTTTTCAAAGTGTCTGGAGCATTCGCAGTGTTGTAGTGAAGCCTTTTCAGAGAGGCACTTGTGCATTTGAGCATAATTACAAGTACCTTGCCTATGCTTATATTTAAACAAATTTTGTTATGGCAGAGGGATTTCACAGACCTTTCTTGGGAGGCGTAAGCAATGGTACCTTGCTGGCTAGGCTTACGTAGACCCTTGGCCGATAGCCTAGTACCTACCTATGAAACTGGACCTCTGGTGTTTGATAATAATATTGCTGAGAACTGGTGAGTGTTTGAACAAGAATATATTTTCATACTACAGGCTACATTTTCTGATAGACGCACATACAAAGGCATTCATACTTAATTTAGCTGGCTTGGAAGCCACTGAGGCAACGTTCATTTGTGTATGCACCTGCCGTGTATGTAGGGGAGGGGGAGAACCACCATATTGTGATACAGGCTGAAATATGGGAAGACCCTAAGTGCTTAAAACATAAATTTACAGAAATGTGTCACCCTCAAATGAGCATTACATTAATAGAAAGGCACATGTTTTACATAAGAAATCAAAAGCCTGGTGAAACTACAGCAGCATATATTACCGATTTGAGAAATAAAGCTAAAACGTGCAGCTTTGGTGATCTGAGAGATGAATTGATAAAAAAAAAAAAAAAAAAAAAAAAGGCTTGGGTGTGGTGTTAATGATGCAGACAGAAATATTTTGCTTCAAGACATTGATTTAACGTTGAGCAAAGCCATTGAGAATTGTTAGATATATGAGCTTACAGAAAAGCATACAAATATGCTTACGAATGAGAAAAACGTGCATGCAGTGTCTGCCAGTGCGAATGTTGCTAGTGTACAACAAAAAGCTAAGATGAAAAAGAAATATAAACTGAATAGGACTACAGCACCCAATCTTATTATTGGCTATTGTAATTGCAGAGGAAGTCATGAACCCAAACAAGAAAAGTGCTTAGCTTTTGGTCAGCAGTGTCACTAATGTAAAAAGTGGAATCCGTTCAAAAGGCTTTGCAAGTCTAAAGTGGCACATACTTTTATTAAAATCATGTCTCAAGAAGCAGGTAGATCAGACAGAGAGCTGTGAGCAAACTTTCTATGTTGATGGTGTCTCTGTGATTGATGAAACAGTTAACACAGTAGATTATTGGCTGGCAGCAAAGAGTGAAATATTTTGTACTGTTCGGATTAATGGGAAACCTGTACAGCTTAAAGTAGACACTGGATCCAAGTCAGTGTTATATCAGCACAAATGTTTGCCAAAGTAAAAGTTGGTGAGAAACTTGATTCAGCAAAGTGTGCAAAACTAGTTGCTTACAGTGGTGAAGAGATTCACATTTATGGAGCTGTAGTTCTCGCATGCCATTCTAACAGCTATCACTTGCAGTTTTACATAGTCAAAAGACACATGCAGTCATTGTTAGGCCTCAAAGACAGTTTGAGAATGGGACTGATTTCATTTAGTAAAGAGGTCCAAAATAAAATCAAATTTTATTGCTGTTTTCACTGTTTAGCAAGCATTTTGTTGTTTCCACTGTTTAAGTATTTACTGGTATTTTTTCACTGTTTTAAAGCTATCTGTTCTGCCTGCTCTGGTTTCCCCACCAAGCAGTACTTAACTGATCGGTAAACTGTTTAAATAATTCTTTAGAGCCTGCTGGATGATTTTCTGCTGTTTTTAATGTTTTTTTTCAGTGTCTCACTGCTATTTTTCTGCTGTGTTAAACATTCTTTAGTGTTTTCAATTGAAAGCAGGGTAGCTAGTAGCTGTAGCATAGTCCAGATCGAGGCATGCTGTTTCTGGAACTGTTTGTAGTGGTTTGTTTGTTTTGAGCATGTTTTCCAGGCCATCTTGGATTGGAAGGGGCCTATCTGCACTTTTGTGAGAGAATTGTGTTGTTTGGGACCTGACTGGTAAAGGGAGGCCAGTCTAGGGCTTGGAATAAGCACCCTCATTGGTCCCTTTGTATTTTGTTAGAGTTTTATTTCAAGTTTTAGCTTCTGGTATTTAGGCCCTACATCATAGCTTCTGGTATTTAGGCCCTGCATCAGAGCAGGTTTTTGCTTGTTTGCATGCCACGCAGCGCCTTGCACTACTGCTCAACTGTGCGCCAAAGCTGGACAGTTAAATTCAACAAATTTTCACTTAAAACCCAGGTAGAAATATTCATTCGCCGGGCTCCTCTGTGATAATTTCTGAAAAGCCACCTCTAGTGAAAACAGTCTTCCACTTAGCATTATGAACAGTTGGACTACCCTTGTTTCTCCTGCCAACCTTGTTGATTTGGGTCTCTTGAAACAGTGTAACAACTGCCTCATCTACACAGACAACCCTCTACTAACAACACAATCTAGTATAGAATGCGAGAGATGTATTTACACCAAGAATCTAGAATCCATGCTCTCTCAGTCAAAACAGTAACACGGAGAAGGTTGTCAACTCGCCCACCACTACTTATTCACATAGTACGGCTACTCATACACATACCTCTACTCTTACACATAGTACATATCAAACATATAAATCCACATATGTGGATGTGGAGGTTCTGTCAAAAACTTACCGAAACACCAGAGACCTCCAAAACACAAGTATGCTACAGCTAACACAATCTCCACAGCACCCATGACACACAGCAACACTAGTGTCGCATCCACCAAGCCCATAAGGCGTAACACTCAAAAAACACATTTTTTTTGTCATTTAAGACTCAGTAGTGAGATACACGGATGTCCCACTCACCAAGTTGGACAAGGAGAAAGTTGCAGTGAGCTGCCTGTCCGGTGCCAGGATCCACTAAATCACACATGCACTCAGGTCTCTTGGCAACAGTACCGTTAAGAGACTGTCATAGTTCATGCTGGTGTGAATGACCTGAGATGTACCTCGCTGGACTGTGTGAAGAGAGAAATGGTTGAGTTCTCTGAGTATGTGTCCCTAGCCTTGAGCAGCATACTACCCTCACCTAGAATGACGCCACAATATAAACAAAAATGATTGATTTCAATAATTGGCTTAGTTTTTGGTGTCATTCTAAGGGGATCCAGTTCCTGTCTGCCTGGGAAGCCATGGATGACAAACTTCACTGCTTTGCCAGAGACTGTTTGCAACTGGCACCACTAGGCTTTCAGCTGCTGGCAATGGCTCTTGCCTCCCCCATAGTGCCTTTTATAGGCAAGGTCTCGAAACAATATTACAGACATGAAATTAACCGATCAGAACAAAATAAGGGTCATGTTGCTAAATGCTAGGAGCTTAAACCAAAAACGGCAGTCCTTGGAAGCACTTCTATTACTAGAAGACGTAGATGTCCGTGCAGTCACAGAAACCTGGTTTAAGGCCTCAATGAGTACCCTGGCCCTGCAATGCTACAATGCCTTCCACACCTGTAGACCCCAAAATGAATGAGTGAAAACCAAAGGAGACAGTGTTCCAGTCAATATTAGAGATAAATTCACCTCACATCTAGAGTAGGCAATTACATGGATTTATTCCATGTCTAGGTTATGGTGGGTAAGACCCCCCCCCCCATTCAAGTCCTAGCCAGTTAAAGATCCCCCTCCATGTGTCATGACACCCATGAAACCTACTTACCCAAACTGAAGACTATCGAAATTTTGCAGAACACACTGGTTGTGGGGGATTTCAATTATCCCATCACCAAGTGAGAAACCTGCTCTAGCCCAAACTCGCTAGCACACAAGTTCCTTGACTTTGTAAATTCAAATGCCTTCGAGCAAATTGTCCATACCCTGGCAAAAGGAACAGACATTCTAGATCTGGTCTTCACCAACATGTCAAACAGGTGCACTGCTGCAACTGTTGGACCCTCATTAGTTAAAACCGACCACAAATCAGTCACGTTCGAACCGACAATAACACCAGAACTTACTAAGTATGAAATCAGACTAAAAAACTTCACCAAAGCAAACTATACCTTCCTAGATGAAGGTATATAAGATATTATGATGTTCACAAACCTGTAACTCTTCCGTGTAATGCTTCAAAGTATGGTCTTGGTGCAGCATGTCTTCAAGAAGGCATACCAGATGTTCTTCAGGTTTCACTGTTGCAGTCATCACACTTGGGTTATCTGTTTGCAGGTAGCCCTCAGTCGGCCTGAATGCCAGAGAATTAGGATTTCTGCATCAGATGCTGTTGCCTCATCCATGACGTCAGGTCGTAAGGGGTATAAAACATGCAGCCGACACCATTACTTCAGATTTTCTTGCCACGCAGGAGCCTAAAACAGAGGCAGTTTGCAAGTGCCGGTCAGCAGCTACCTGAAATTTTCATTCTTCGAGTTTCAAACCGCAAGTCTTCTAAAGCGAAGTACCCTGTTGGGGATCCTTTTTTCTTGCTCTAAACGATGTCAGAAAAAGTTAACAATTGTCTTGCTTGTGGAACGCAAATACCTCACAGAGATTTTCATTCTTACTGCGTCATCTGTTTAGGCCCAGACCACGACATCCCTCTGTCAGATGTTCTTCATCTCACATTGCTGCAGTCATAACCTGTGGGTATTCCGCTGTCCTCGGTCGGCCCGAATACCAAAGTGTTAGGCTGGCGTCGGTCATGGTCGCTCAGATCTGACGTCAGTACGCCATGGTATTAAAGCGCATGACCGACGTCATATCCTCAGTCTTTCTTGCCGCATGGTCCGAAGCAGAAGCAGCGTTTGCAAGTGCCGTTCGGCGTTCTGAAATTTTCGTATTCTGAGTTTCAGACCGAAACCAAGTTGGGCTAAGTACCCCGTTGGGGAATATTTTGTCTTTTCTTGCCTCAGTTAATTCGGATGTCAGAAAAGTGAATAATTGTATTTCTTGTGGGAAACAGATACCTCATAGGGATTACCACTCTCTGTATTCCTTGTTTGGGGCCTGAGCACGCGTAGTCGGGTGTCGCTTTTGTGCTAGATTTAATAAGCGCACCATTAAACGTAGGTTAGATTGCGCTAGGCTTGTCTTCGGTAAGCGGTGTAATTACAATATGCCGTCGGATCCTCCGACGCCCGCTACCGCTAAGATGCGCAAGGAAAAATCGTTAAAGTCCAAGCAGGATGAGTTGTCCGTTCCGGACGCCGGTTCTTTAGAAACTACGGTGGAATCTGTGGATCCAGCCGAGGTTTCAGCTGAGTCTCAGTGGGAGCCATTAATTTTGCAAGATGTGGCCTCTCAGGAGTCGGGTCAGGCTGAGGGGGCCTCTCAGGTTGCTGTACTCCCTTCTTTGCATAAGGTGGTTAGGCCTTCCCCTTCTGTCTCTAAGGCACCTTCCAAGGTCAGGCCTGGTTTGTCTTCCTCTGGTGTCAGTCCTAGTTCTGCAGGTTCTGTACCTAAAAAACACATGCTAAAAATGGCAGAAGATTTGATTTCTTAATCAGGGTTTCTATGCCCCCTCCAGATAAGAGGCCTAGGGTGGAGCCAGAGGTGGAAGGTTTGGAACATTCTTCAGATTACTCAGAGTCTTCGGCTGAAGACGTTCAGGATTTTCCTCCTTATTCTGATTCAGACGCAGAGGATTTTAGTCCTTCTGCTTCTCCTCCAGAGGATTTTTCTTTTTCAGAAACCCTGCATTCTATGAGGGAGCATTTTAAATGGGAAGGTCAGGATTTCTCAGATTCCGAAAGAGGCTTAGGGAATTTTGTTTTACCACAACATCGGCCCTTGGCTATACCTCCTGTTTTGGATGTTGTTCAGGATATTTTCTGAGGCTTCCTTAATCCAGACTCTTTGCCTCCTGCACCGGTTAAACCAGATAGGTATTACAGAGTGCCAGAGGCTTATAAATATCTGTATAAGAGCCCAAGGGCTGACCCAGAAACTATTAGCCAGGGACCTAAGGGTGTCAGGGCTTCTGTTGTAAAGAATCCAGTTCCTATGGATAAAGATTCTAGAGCTTTGGATAGGTGGGGTAAAAAGTGTATACCTCTTCCACTCTAGCAATGAGGGCTTTGAATTGCCAGTTTCATATGTTGAAGTACCAGAATTTTCTCCTTACTCAGTTAAAGTCTAAGGTAGATGCTTTGGCAGAGGGCATAGAGTGTAAGGAATTACAGGATTTGGTTCATGCCTCTGATCAGGTGGGTAAGCATTCTTTGCAGTGTGGTTTCGATGCTTTACAGGCTTCTTCCAGGGTGGCTGCCACTGGATCAGTTATTCGTAGGCACGCCTGGCTTAAAGATCAGAACTTGTCAGAGCATGTTAAAGCTCGAATTTTGGATGCTCCTCTTCAGTCTGAAGTTTTGTTTGGTTCTCCTGTGGAGTCAGTCTTGAAGAAAATGGAAGACAAAGCTAAGTCTATGCAGACTGTTATGATTTTTGCAGGTGCAGCCCTAAGTTTAGCAGAAATTGGCCTACTAAGGGATGGGCTTACCCTTCTTCTGATTTACAGTCTAGGGGCAGATCTAGACGTGGTAGGGGCAGAGCTCAGGGTTCTTTCAGGCCTAGAACGTGGAGTTCCCCTGCACAATCTACAGGTGAGGGCAGGGGCCAGTCCTTTCGTAAACAGACCCAATGACCTGCATCTTCAGCTGCCAGATCCTTCCTGTCTGGCAAGCTCCTCTGGGAGGAAAGTTGGCACTCTTCAGGCAAAATTGGCTTTTAGTCACCCAGGACAAATGGGTGTTGGACATTATAGACCGAGGCTACAAGTTTTATTTCCACACATTGCCTCCTTTCAAAGGCATGCCAGACGTTCCTCCTCAGCAAAGGGTGGAGGCTCACAAACAGATTTCTTTACTTCTTCAAATGGGGGCTATACAGCAGGTCCCTCTGTCAGAAGTGGGCCTAGGATTTTATTCTCGCCTGTTTCTTGTACCAAAGAAAGGAAACACTTGGAGGCCAATTTTGGATTTATCTATCCTCAACACATACCTGGACATTCCAAAATTCAAAATGTTGACTTTGCAACAACTTCTGCCTCTGTTGGGCAAAGATCACTGGATGGTAACTCTGGATCTCAAAGAGGCTTATCTTCATATTCCTATCAGGCCCAGTTGCAGGAGATTCCTGCGTTTTCGGGCTGGGACTTTACATTATCAGTTCTCTGCATTGCCCTTTGGCTTATCTACTGTGCCCAGGGTGTTCACAAAGGTTCTGGCTCCGGTGATAGCCTTCTTAAGGTTAAGAGGAATACAAATTTATCCTTATTTGGACGACTGCCTGATTCTTGCTCAAGACAAAGACAAGCTACTTTACCATCTACAGTATGTTATGGCAGTGTTAAGGTGCCTAGGGTATTCTGTGAACGAAACAAAGTCCAGTCTAGTACCCTCTCAGGAAATGTACTTTCTGGGTGTGAGACTGAATACAGCCTCTCAGATGGCTTTTTTGACCCCGGACAAGCAAAGAAATCTTACACTTTACTTCCAACAATTGTCTCTACGGTCCAGGCTGACTGCAAGGACAGTCCTTCAAGCCTTGGGGTTCATGGCATCTTGTGGTGCTTCCCAATGCCAAACTGCATATGATGAAGCTACAATGGTATCTCAAAAGTGTATGGACTCAACACTGCCACGATCTGGACACTGTCATTCAGATAATACCTTGCATTCAAAAGGAATTTTTGTGGTGGGCTCAGGAATGTCACCTAAACAAGGGACTCTCTGTGACCCGACCAGAGGCGAGTCAGATCTTAACGACAGATGCCTCAGACAAGGCTTGGGGAGCACACCTCAATGGAAAATGGGTTCAAGACACGTGGCCTGCCAGACTTCAACATTTGCATATCAACTTGAAGGAGATGTTAGCAGTCCAATTTGCATTGATGGCTTTCAAGGATCTACTTCACCCAGGACAAGTGTTGATTCAAACAGACAACACAACTGTCATGTGGTACATCAACAAGCAAGGGGAACCCATTCGTACCCTCTTTGCAGGCAAGCTATGATTTTGTGGGAGACTGCTCTCAGTTTGCACCTCACTCTTCAGGCAAGGTTTCTGCCAGGAGCACAGAACTCCTTAGCGGATGTTTTGAGCAGACAGATGGTGGATCCCCACGAGTGGAAGTTGGATCCTCATGTATTTCGACAGTTGACAGTGATTTGGGGGACTCCAGACATAGATCTGTTTGCTTCTCCACTAAATTTCCAGTTGCCAAAGTTTTGCACAAAGATGTTTCATCCAAAAGCTTGGAAAGTGGATGCTCTGTCATTCAGTTGGAACAATCTTCACGTCTATGCCTTTCCTCCTCTGCCTCTCCTTCCCAAGGTGCTCTTGAAGGTCAGACAGGACAAGCCCTCCATGATTCTAATAGCTCCAGATTGGCCACGGCAGCACTGGTACCCTCTGCTGAGGAGTTTAGTACGGGAGCCTCCTTGGCCTTTGCCATCAATTCCACACCTTTTGTCTCAGGCAGGCAATCATTTCCTCAATGTCAGGATACAGTCCCTGCATCTGACAGCCTGGCATATTCTGTTCTAGAACCTGGAGGGTCGCAGCTTCCTCAACAAGTTTTGAATGTCATTTTGGAGGCCAGAAGGCCTAGTACAAGGAAAGTTTATGCTGATAAATGGAGGAGATTTTTTTATTTGGAGCAAAGCAAAGAGCTTTGATGTTTCAAGGCCTAATTTGAGTGTTTCACTTCAATATCTTACAGAATTATTAGACAAGGGTTTGTCTTTCTCCTCTGTAAAAGTTCATGCTGCAGCCATTTCTGCTCACTATGACTGTGACCCACCATTATTCTCTCATCCTTTGTTTAAGCAATTTCTTCGAGGGGCAAAGAACATAAGACCCCTGCGTAGAGCTCCTACTCCTTCCTGGGATCTCAATTTTGTGTTGTAAAACTCACTTTACCTCCTTTTGAACCTGCAGCTACATCTGAGTTGAAGTTTTTGTCTTGGAAGACTGCTTTTTTGTTGGCCATTACGTCTGCTAGAAGGGTATCTGAATTACAGGCTCTAATGGCAGTTGAACCCTTCCTGATTTTTCATAAGGATAGGGTATCTCTGCGTACTAATCCTACTTTTATGCCTAAAGTGGTTTCAAATGTGGCCTTGAACCAATCTATTCATTTGCCTACATTTTATGCTGATCCCCAAAATAAAGGGGAGAAAATTTTGCACACTTTGGATATTCACAGGCAGTTGCGTTATTATTTGAGCAGGACTAAAGAGTTCAGACAGTCTCAACAGTTATTTGTTTCTTTTGCTTTGGGCTCTCAGGGGAAACCTGTTTCAAAACAAACTATTTCTAAGTGGATTGGCCATTGTATTGCTTTTGGTATTCTCATCATGGTAAGGAGATTCCGGCTGGAATCAGACCTCATTCCACTAGGGCTACTGCCACTTCTACTGCTTTTTTAAGGGGGGTAGCTACTAAAGATATTTTGGAAGCAGCTACTTGGAGTTCAGTGCACACTTTCTAAACATTACCATCTCCCTCTTTATTCCAAATCTAGGGCTGGGTTTGCCACTGCAGTTTTACAGGGCATGTTAGCAGCTCCCAATGCTTTATGATTTTGCCAACCTCCCTTTACCTTTGCTTTGGGATTCTACCCACAGGTTATGACTGCAGCAATGTGAGATGAAGAACATAGTACAGTTTTGTACCTACCATAAATGTAGATGTTCGAAGATCCACATTGCTGCAGTCCAATTTACCCTCCCTCCTTCCCTCTGTAGTTTGGAGTGGTTGTGGTTTGGGTTGTAAATATTGTTTGTACATGGGTTTTGGAGGTTTTTCTGTTTTGGCTATGGCCTTTCTTTTAGGGCCTTCTGACATCTGGGGCAAGAAAGACTGAGGATATGACGTCGGTCATGCGCTTTAATACCATGGTGTACTGACGTCAGATCTGAGCGACCATGACCGACGCCAGCCTAACACTTTGGTATTCGGGCCGACCGAGGACAGCGGACTACCCACAGGTTATGACTGCAGCAATGTGGATCTTCGAACATCTACATTTATGGTAGGTACAAAACTGTACTTTTTGTGCCTTGTTCAACGCCCAAACTATTCATCGGGCTATTTTTGTTAATAAATTCTTTCGCTCTCATTCTCCGTATTCCAAAATGGCTTCGGTAAGCCATCCGATTACCGATCTTCCGAAAAAATGCAAAGATAAAGACAGAGATGGACCGCAGAGGTCCAAAACTGCCAACGATGCTTAGTTAGTCGCCAGTCCACCGGTACTCAGTGAGGCACTTTCGCAGCCCCTGTTATACGCTTCTACAGATTCGCAGGCCTCTACTGAGACCCATTTGGAGTCCGGTATACCGCGAGATGCTTCTTCGACTATGGAACCTGCGTATGTCTGTACCTTGAATGGGTCTGGAGCCTCTGTGCAGGCACCAGCTTCTGAGGGTGTATTCAGACCTTTCGATGTTTGTATCAAACTGACTACTTCGTTAATGACTAAATCTACCTTTTTTCTCAGGCCCAGAGTTCGCACTACACCTAGGAAACCGATGACCAAAGCACATTCTCAAGCTCCCATGCCACAGAAACAAATGCTTAGAATGGCTGAAGTTCTTATTTACTTTAATAAGGGGAAGCCAGCCTTCCCCCCTCTAAAAGACAAAGAATTGATTTTCCTTCTGATTTTTCAGACCGTGAGTTTGATGACTCTGACAGTTGTGATTGCCAGGACATACCCTTATCTACCTATGAGGACTTAGATGCAGAGGATTTAATTCCCTCATTACCCCCCACCCCAGGACCTTTCTTTCACTGAAACCTTGCGTACCCTAAGAGAGCATTTCCGCTGGGAATGCCAGGACTACCCACAGTCCAAAAAGAAACGGGGGAATTTTTTAGACTTGCCTCAGCATAGGCCTCTAGCTATTCCCCCAGTCCTGGATATTGTAGATGACGTCTTCATGGAATCCAGCCTTACTCCTGATACTTTACAACCTGCTCCTAAAAAGCCTGGCAGATACTACAAAGCACCTGACTCTCAAATTTCTCTAAAAATCCCACTGCGGATCCAAAGACCATTTTCCAGGGACCTAAAGGTATTAAGGCTTCTACAGCCAAAAACCCTACCCCTTCGGACAGGGATTCTAGGGCTCTAGACAGATGGGGTAAGAAGGTTTATACCTCTGCAACTCTTGCCATCAGTGCTGTAAATTGCCAGTTTCACATGTTAGTACCAGCAGCATATTACTTATCTAATTAAACAAAACATGTTGATTCCTGATTATGCAGAAAATAAGGACTTACAAGACTTAATGCATTCTGCAAACCAAGTTGGTAAACATACTTTGCAGTGTGGTTTTGATGCCTTAGAACCATCTTGCAGGGCTGCTGTCACTGGTCTGTTCTGAGAAGGCATGTTTGGCTGAAGGAACAAATCTTACCAGACCATATCAAGGCAAAATTACTTGATGCTCCATTAAACCAAGAATATTTTTTTGGCTCTAAAGCAGAAGTTGTTCTTAAAAAGATGGAGGAAAAAGCTAAATCCATGCAAACTGTTAAAGATTTCTTACAAGTGCAGCTACCTAGAGTCAGTAGGCATTGACCTTCAAAAAACTGGTCCTTTCCAGTCCCTTCCAGACCTTCTCAGCCCAAACCCAGGGGCAACAGACCACAAAGACTACAGTCTCAGGGTATGCACAGATCTAAACAATGAAGTGCTCCCTCCTCAAAAACTGGGAGTGGTAAGCCACCCCCCTATGGAAAAAGTTCACAATGACTTGTCCTTAATCCTTCCCAGCCATGCCCAAGTACTTGCACCCCTAGGAGGAAAATTCACCCTGCATGCAAAGAAATGGGGAGTTATTACCCAGGACCGATGGTTCTTAAACATTGTATCCCAAGGATACAATTTCTATTTCCCCTCTCCGCCAACCCCAAGCAGATTGCCAGACCTTCCTCCAAACCAGTGGACAGAGGCCCAAAAGCAAGTACTTTCTCTTCTCAGTATCAGGGCTATTCAACCAGTGCCAACAGAGCAGAGGGGACAGGGTTTCACCTCCAGGCTGTTCCTGGTGCCGAGGAAAGAGGACTCTTGGCGCCCTATTCTGGATCTGTCATCCCTAAGCACCTTCCTGGTGGTACCAAAATTCAGAATGCTTACACTCCAGCAGCTCCTTCGTATGCTAGCCAAGGACTCCTGGCTAGTCACCCTAGACTTAAAAGAAGCTTAACTGTACATCCCCATAAGGGAATCTTGCAGGAAATATCTATGGTTCAGGCCAGGCTCTATGCACCATCTGTTCTCTGCACTTCCCTTTGGCTTATCTACTGCGCCCAGGGTATTCACAAAGTGCCTGGCTCCAGCCATTGCTTAATGCAGGCAGAGAAATATTCAAATTTACCCACACTTGGACGATTGCCTATTTCAGGTGGACATTCAGGAATTGCTACTTCAGCACCTGACGTTTGTAAAGAGACTCCTAACTTCTCTGGGGTATACCATCAACGAAAAGAAATCACATCTGGTACCCAGCCAAAATATTGTATTCCTGGGAGCAAGCTTGAACACAACTTCCCAGATGGCATTCCTCACTCCAGAAAAGCAGGTTTATTTGACAACTTATTTCAAACTACTGGCGACCCAAACCCAGCTATCTGCAAGAAAAATACTGCAAGCCCTAGGCTTCATGGCCTCATGTATTCTACTGATTCCATATGCAAGACTGCATATGAGGAAACTTCAATGGTACTTAAAAAGTCTCTGGTGTTAACATTCCCAGGACCTGAAAACAGTGATTCCTATCATTCCTTGCCTAAAGACAGAGTTCCTTTGGTGGGCAGAGGCTTGCAACCACAACAAGGGACTCCCTTTCTCACAACCCCCCGCTGTCCAAACTCTGACAGCAGATGCATCAGACTATGCATGGGGGGTTCACATGGCAGACAAATGCATTCAAGGCAAATGGACCCCAGGACAAATTCACCTGCATATCAATCAAAAAGAAATGTTAGCTGTAGAGAATGCACTGACAGCCTTCAAATGCCTTATCCTGCCAGGACAACTCCTGATAAAGACAGACACCACCACAGTTATGTGGTACATAAACAAGCAGGGGGGACTCCCTCCTACCCACTCTTAGCCATGGCTCTGTGGAACACAGCCTTAAGCAACCAAGTGCACCTGCAAGCTCAATTCCTACCAGGCAAACAAAATTCACTGGCAGACAACTTAAGCATAAATCTAATGGACCCACACGAGTGGAAACTGGAACCAAACTCATTCTAACTTCTAATACACAGGTGGGGGACACCAGAGATAGACCTCTTTGCGTCCCCCAAAACCATCAACTAAACACTTTGCACCAGACTTCCCCACAGCCAACCTTGGAAAGTGGATGCCCTATCCTTCACATGGGAAAACCTCTCAATCTATGCCTTTCCCTCTCTGCCCCTCCTTCCAAAAGTACTCCTCAAGATCAAACAGGACAGGAAAAGGACAATCCTTATTGCACCAGACTGGCCACGCCAGCACTGGTACCCACTCATACGCAGTCTTGATGCAGTGCCACCCTGGCACCTACATCAGAACCCCTCTCTGCTGTCCCAGCAGGAGGGACAGATTTTGCATCCTCAGCTGCAAATCCTGAACCTGGCAGCCTGGCTTATTCCCTGAATACATCACCAGCAACCCTTAGCAAACAGGTGCTGGATGTTATCCTTGAGGCCAGGAGGCCCAGTACTAGGAAATCCTATTCAGAAAAGTGGAATAGATACTGTACTTGGAGCCAATCTCAAGGGAAGGACACAGCCATGCCCTCCTTGCCTTAAATCCTAGATTACCTAGCAGAGTTGCTCCACAAAGGCCTATCCTTCTCATCAATTAAGATTCATGCCTCTGCCATCTCAGCTCATTACACTACTGAACCACCCGTCTTCTCTCACTCTCTGATCAAACAGTTCCTGAGAGGAGCTAACAATTTAAGACCCCCAAGGAGAGCTCCCACGCTTGCCTGGGACCTTAACTTAGTACTAGAGAAGCTCACTCTTCCCCCTTTTGAGCCTGCTGCTACAGCAGAGATAAAATTCCTCTCTTGGAAAACAGCCTTACTGCTAGCCATCACTTCAGCAAGAAGAGTGTTTGAGTTACAGGCCCTTATGGCTGTGGAACCCTTCGTTATCTTCTATGCGGACAGGGTTTCCCTCAGGACTAACCCATCTTTTATGCCCAAGGTGGTATCAAGTGTGGCTTTAAACCAATCAATCCATTTGCCAACCTTTTTTCCTAATCCACAGAATAAAGGGGAAAGGTTCCTGCACTCCTTGGACATGCACAGACAGCTCAGGTTCTACCTTGACAGGACTAAACCTTTCAGAAAATCTGACTAGGTGCTAGTCAGCTTTGCTACAGGGGCAGAGGGCAAGGCCATTTCGAAACAAACAGTTTTTAAATGGATAGCACACTGCATCCTTTTCTGCTACAAACACTATGGAAAACCTACTCCACAGGGGATCAGGCCTCATTCCACTAGGGCTACCTCAAACTCTACAGCTTTCCTCAGGGGAGTCTCTACTAGGGATATCCTGGAAGCTATAATTTATTTATTTCCAGTTTGATAACTGGGGAGGTCCACTGGGTTCAAAGAGCTCGTTTTCACTGGAGGCCTGTGGAGAAAAGCTCCATAATACATACAAGTAAATCAAACATATGATCATTTAAAACAAACGTAGAATTATATACTGAGAAATAGCAAATTACAGTTTAAAAAAAATGAATACTCTTCATGACATAAATGTAGTTGATTAGAGAGTCATTTGCACAGCATAAAGTTGAACTGAGGCAGCGAAAATAAGCTGACAAAAAATTTAAAACTATGAAATTGTAAGTCTTCTGTTAATATTTGGAAAGACTGAATATTTGAAAGAAGTATAGGTTTAGTAGTATGTGGAAGAAATAAAGCAGGAAAGTGTAATGTGTACCAAGTATAAATTCAAGATTCTGGTGTAAGAAGAGAGGGGAAGTTGAGTAGTAGAGAAGGAGGTGGTTGTTTAGTAGAAAAAGAATCTGGTGTAAGTAGAGAGAGGCAGTTGTTTAGTAGCAAAAGTGGTGTACATGTGTCAGAGATGATTATTGTAGCTAGTTAGCAGCATCTCTTAGCATGAACTTTGTATGTAGGTAGAAAGAAAAGAGAAAAGCTGCAACCTGGAGTTCTGTACACACCTTCACCAAGAATTACCACTATCTTTTCTAAATCCAGAGGTGGATTTGCCACAGCAGTCTTACAAGGCTTGCTAGCCAGCCCTACTACTTCTTGACTGCCTCCATGCTTCCTCAGCTTTGGGAATCAACCCAAGTGTGATGACTGCAACAGTGAAACACGAAGAACATAGTACATTTGTGTACACTTGCCATAAATGTAGATTTTCGAGTGTATTCACTGTTGCAGTCCTGATTACCCTCTCTCCAGCCCCCTGTCTTTCTATACTTTCTACCTACCCTCTTTTTTGCCCATATCTCATGGAAATGATATTTACTTTTTACTGGAGGTCGTTCCACACCATTTGATTACTTCCTATTTTGGGGGCTCCTTACATCTGGGGCAAGAAGAACTGATGTAATTGCATTGGCTGCATGTTTTATATTCCTGATGACCTGACATCATGGATGAGGCGACAGCATCCGACGCAGAAATCCCAAGACTCTGGTATTCAGGCTGACTGAGGGCTACCTGCAGGCAGATAACCCAAGTGTGATGACTGCAACAGTGAATGCACTCGAACATCTACATTTATGGTAAGTGTACACAACTGTACTTTGCCTATGCATCCAAAACTTTAACCCAAACTGAAATGCAGTATGCACAAATTGAAAAAGAGTTTTTGGCAGTAGTGTTCATGTATTCGAAGTTCCATGCCCCACCCCAAGTTGAAAGTGATAACTACGCTAAAGCTTACACTAAATCCTTGTACACTCACTTGCCTAAGTGTATAACTTCAGCTATATCAGATATAATCAAAGCCAAAGCCCCAAGACAAATCAAGCTGCAGTGGTGGACTTCCAGCATCAACACACACAACAGTAAACACAAAAAGTTGCTCTCCAAGAAAACAAAGACTTGGACCCAACAATAGAAAAACACCCACTTCAGCCTTAACAGGCAAATAAGACAACTTGTCAAATCCACCAAGAGCTCCTTTGAGAGAAACCTAGCAAGTACTGCCAAGGATAACCATAAATCATTTACAGCTACATATGTAACCTAAAGGGTATGACCCAAGCATGTGCAGAAGTATTGGCCAATGGTATCACACACACTGACCCCGGGTCCTCTTCAAAACGTTGACCCACCTTTCATTGCCTTTCAAAACATCGAGAAGAAAATGTCATAGGTTTACAATCACAAACTCCCAGAACATAGTACTTCCTCTCCAGGAAAGTAACTACTTGGCCACCAATGATAAAATCACAAACGGAAGCAAATTGCACCCATCCCCCCTACTTAAATATATCAACTTTGAGATTGCACTACAGTGGAGAAAGGGTAAAGTTCACTATGGTGGCCAAGTGGTTACTTTCCCAGAGAGGAAATACAGTGTTCCGGGAGTTTGTGATTGTAAACTTACAACATTTTCATTCCAATGTTTTGAAAGTCAGCAAAAGGTGGGTTGACATTATGCAGGGGACCTCTGACCCCACAGAGATAGTGAAGCTGCTAGCAGATATGTTTGGTGAAGATTTCAGTCCCTTATATCCTCCTAACGTGCATCAAACCCTCCCTCAAACCTTACTCCCCCACCTTACATATCTGAAGAGCAGGTCCTCAAAGCCCTGTCTAAGGCAAAGAACATGACCTCTATGGGACCAGATGACATCTCTGGCTGTCTTCTAAATAGGCTCAAACCTGAACTAACATCACCACTAATTACTCTTTTTAATCATAGCCTAACCACAATCTTTGTTCCTGCGGAGTGGAGAACAGCTGCAGTTATTCTGCACCACAAAGGTGACCTAGCAACAGACCCATAAACCTGACCTGTCTCATCTGTAAGGCCATGGAATGTATCATTATGGACCTCATAAATAAAGACATAGATGACCTTCAGACCCTTGGTCCTACCCAATTTGGATTTGTGAAGGGCAGATCCTGCCTGTTAAATCTGATGGATTTCTTTCAAAGTGTGATTAAGGCCATTGATGAGAGCAAATCTGTGCACACATCATACCTCAACTTGGCAAAGGATTTCAACACAATCCCACATTTGTGCATTACTGATAAACTTAGCAAACTAATGTAAACCCCTTTGTTGTAAGATGGGTTGCCAACTGGGACATGCTATCAAAGTTGGCGACTCCACATCATCCGGCAGACCTGTTACCAGCGGGCTGCCATAGGGGTCAGTTCTGGGCCCCCTACTGTTTGGTATATAGTTCTCAGAAGTTCAGGACAAAACTAAGGGGTTTTGGTTGACCAAGTTTGTAGACAGCTGCAAACATTGAATTTCCAAATTATGTCAGTATATTGCAGGAGGGTCTGTCACAAACCAGTGACTGGTGTATTAGTCATGGTCTCAAACTGAATGTAAAAAAATGCATCATCATTCCCTTCGGCGCAAACAATGCCCCTTCACACTGTCAGAGCAACAACAATACCCTAAGTACCCTTGAAGTGGTAAGGGACATGGGATCAAGGGTTGTCCGCGACCTTAATTTCGACCACCAGGTGTCTACCTTTGTAAGGAAAGCTTTCCACATAGCTCACTTGATTAGTAAAGGCATAACCTTGAGAGCAAAAGAATTTATAACCTCCCCTATGCTCGGCACTTATCCAGCCCATAATTGAGTATAATGCCCCATCTGGTATATACCGCAGTAAGCACCTGCAGCAATTGGAGAGAACATCAAGGGCCTCCAGCATGTACCTTACACAGACCGACTAAAGTCTTTGTCACTATACTCCGTATTGTATAAACTTCTTAGGGGAGACTTATGCCTGGCCTACAGAGCAACCCAAGACTCAAACCTAATGAACTTACTGCATATCCGTAAATCAAATGTGTCAAGGGCTTACCCATTCCATGGACTTAAATATGGCCTGCGACTTAAATAGGACATGCTGGAGGGACAGATTTATCTCCTAGAGACTGCGTGTCTTTTGAACAGGCTACCAATTCATGTGAAGCAGAGCACCTCTATGCATCTAAGATAGAAAAAACAGTGGCATTTGGCATGACAGCGGCTACTACTTCTACTGTACGCATTGGATGGTGAGGACATTTAAGTGCTGTTCACGATGAACCTGGACGAGTGGATGGGGCACCATAAATTCTTACCGGGGATAACGCTCACAAACCTCCTAGGCATGGGCAGTCATCACTAAATGCAATCCAGTGTCTTGGCTAGTACTTCTATGGTATTCCATTGGGTTGAAACAGCTAGACTTAAAATGACCTCTGGGTACTAGGCTAACAGTGATAGTTTTACACAGAATATTTTTAGTGAATATGCTGATATTTTCACAGAGGAACTTGGCAAACTTCCAGTGACATATTCCATGAAGTTAAACCATTAAGTACGCTTGGTTGTCAGACCACCAAAGAACGTTCTGGTAGCAATGCAGAACGAAGTCAAAGCAGAACTTGACAAAATGGCTAATTTGGGTGTCCTTACTCCAGTAAAAGAAACCACTGATTTGGTATCCTCCATGGTCGTAGCTCAGAAGAAAAGCTCAGATGATATTCAAATATGTATTGATCCATCAGACTTAAAGCGCTTAAATGTCCTCACCATCCAATGCGTACAGTAGAAATAGTAGCCGCTGTCATGCCAAATGCCACTGTTTTTTCTGTCTTAGAAGCAAAAACTTAATTTTGACAAATTTTGTTGCATCTCATATCTTCATTGTTAACTACTTTCATTACACCATTTGGTCGATACAGATTCTTGAGAGTGCCATTTGGGAATAATTCTGCCAGTGAAGTACTTCAATGTATGATGGAACAAATTTTTTCAGGTTATTCATGTGCTATTATAGTGGAAGACATTATTGTAGGGAGCGATGCTGAGGTTGAACATGATAGAAACCTCAAGAAAGTTCTAGACTCTGCTCATGAAGTAAATGTTAAACTGAATCCACAGAAATATAAATTTAAACTGAAAGAAGTTACTTATGTTGGTCATTTGTTTACCAGTTCAGGTTTGCAGCCAGATCCTTCTAAACAAGCAGCAGTTCTTGAGATGCCAGTTCCAAAAAAATGTCACGTTTTTACAACGTTTTCTTGGTATGGTCAACTATTTTGGAAAGTTCATCCCAGACCAGAGTGAGCTTTCAGCATTGTTATGTGAGTTGACATGCAGAAATGTAAACTGTTCCTGGTTTGAACAACACCAAACAGCATTTGATTTTCCGAAGCAGAAAATTACCAGTCCACCCCTATTGAGATATTATGATGTTCACAAACCTGTAACTCTTTCGTGTGATGCTTCAAAGTATGGTCTCGGTGTGCAGCATGTCTTCAAGAAGGCCTACCAGTTGTCTATGCATCAGAACTTTAACCCAAACTGAAATGCAGTATGCACAACTTGAAAAAGAGCTTTTGGCAGTAGTGTTCATATATTCGAAGTTCCATAATTATATTTATGGCAAACCTGTTGTTCAACTAGACTGATCACCAGCCTCTAGTGACAATTCTGAAAAAGCCAATGCATACAGCCCCAACACGCTTGCAATGCATGATGTTAAAATTGTAAAAGTGCAATTTCAATATTGTCTATACAAAAAGCAAATTTCTATACCTTGCTGATGTTTGTCAATGGCACCCAGACAAACAACAGAACAGCATGATAATGAGAAAGTAGACTTTGAAGTCATGGAAGTTAAAACTATTTCATTACTTCTTGATGAACTAAGAGATTATGCAGCTTCAGACCCAATTCTCCAAAAGCTGCAACATTTTATCATTCAAGGATGACCAACAATACAAACTAGTCTACCCCTTGACATACAGAAGTATTTTCCCTAGAGGTGAGCTCATCATGATAGAAGATGGAATCATCATGAAATGCCCTAAAGTGGTAATTCATACAGCACTACAACAGGAATATATCAATATTTTGCATTGTGGTCACCTGGGTACTGATTCAACCAAAAGTAGGACAACAGGCATAATATTTTAGCCTTTTCTGTCAGAAGATATAGAGAAGGAAACTCTTGCGTGTTCCATTTGCAACAGTACTAAATTGCACCAACAAAAAGAACAACTTCAGCTAAACCAGATTCAACTACCATGGTCGACAGTTGTTACGGATATTTTCAAATGGAGTGGTCATTACTTAGTGTTAGTAGACTCTTATTCTAATTGGTTTGAAATTGACCTTCTTCCTAACTTTATATCCAGCACCGTCATAATGAAATTGAAGAGACATTTTTTTGTTTATGGTAGTCCGCGTAAAGTCGTATCTGACAGTGGTGCACAGTTTACAAGTCAACCATTCAAGAATTTTGCTGAGTCTTGGGATTTTGTACATGTTACTAGTAATCCTGAGTATCCACAATCCAATGGATTAGCTGAGTGTGCAGTTCAAAGTGGAAAGTACTTGTTGAAAAAATCCAGGAGAGATGGCACCGATGTTTTTCTTAACCTACTTAATCTCAAACATTCCTAGAGATAATTTGCTTGGTTTACCTGCTCATAGATTGATGTCCAAACAGACTAGAACAACTCTTCTGATCAGTAAATAATTATTGATTTCAAATGCAAAGAACAACAGAATGGTTAAGACTCAACTTTTGAAAAAATGCCAGTCACAAAAGTTGTACTACGATAAATCCAGCAAACTCCTCAGACCATTAAAACAAGGTGAGATTGTGAGAATGCAAACATCTAAGGGATATGACCGAGTGAGAATTGTCAAAAATATTTGTGAAGAAGTGAGATATAACATCTTGCAATCTGATGTAATGGATTTCAGAAGGAATCAAAGATGCACATTACCAGTCTCCGAACCAGTGACGCAACAGATTGCCTGTGCCAGAGTGACTGTTTCTCAGAGTGACTCTACACTTGTTCAAATTCCAGAGGTCAATGCACCTTCTTCAAGTAATCCTGATGTAATTTCCAAAGTACCAATTGTAAAAGAATCCCCAGAGACCATCCTTGTTGCCAAGTCCAATCAAAGTTTTTGTGTGACCAGATTGGGTAGAATTTCCAGACCCATTCCAAGATGCACAGTGACTTGGACTTGAATTAATTTGTTGTTAAATGTTGCTATGGTATCTAGCTTGTAAAATATTTTGTTCTCTTATTGTATGCGGTGGTGGTGCTGCGGTAGCGTTTTCGCCTCACAGTAAGACGCTGTCCGGTTCGATTCTCAGCTAGAGCGTCTTCTGCATGGAGACGTGTGAATGGGCGTAGCTTCGTTGAAGGTTGTGCATCAGGGCTGGTACTCGGCACGTAAAAATCAACTACTAATCATTAGCGGACCGGAGTTCCGCTGTGGCGACCCCTAACTGGGAAAAGCCGAAAGACACAACAACAACATTGCATGTCGAACAAATCAGAGAGAGGATATAGATAATTTTGTGTATTGTACCTAGAGAGCCACTGTAGCTAGATAGCACGGGCATATACGTTACTGAGCAAGTCCACGATCTGTGCCATTTTGTGTAGTCAGAGTGAATGCAGGCATGAATGGAGATGCACATGCGAGTGTGTTTGAAGTAGTAAGTCAGCTTAAATATATGTTCCAGTTACAGCTCTGTTTATGTACAGTAATCAACTTGAACCCATCATAGTGCCTCAGTGTCTCATTTGAATACAAGAGACAATACGATAGCTGTCAAGGTACAAAATAACAGAACATAGTCACTGTTCTACATTTCCATCCATATTGTTTCATGTGAATAAGTTCTTCAAATAAATGAGCTGTTGTATTGCAATAAGCTTTGAATTTGCCATGCTATTCCTGATTATGAATTGATACTTTATAAACCTCCTGTAACAGAGGCTCATGGGATACATGCAAATTAACTCTTAAGGAGATCATGTTTCAGCTAAACAGCTTCTGAATATCCATGACTTTTTACTTTTTCTTTTTAAGTCTTTGTGGATACATTCAGGCCAATAAAGCCTAACCCCACTAGCTGTGGACATGCATATTTTGGCCTTTTTAGGACTTGTCAGCACAGCATAAGTGGATTGTTTGGCTGTACTTCAGAAACACAGGGTCTTTACACCCAACTGATGTCCATTACCATTAAAGTGTCTGCAGAATATTCCAACTAACATCCAAATTCAAGAAATAAAAAGAAAAAAAGTTACACAGACAAACCAATTAATAAAAGCTACATGAAAAATCTAGTTGTGCATGTCCACAACTAGTGAGGTTTGGATTTATTGGCCTGAATGTATCCACGACGAGTTAAAAAAGATAGTAAAAAGTCATGAATATTCAGAAGCCATATAGATGAAAATCTTGATGTCCTTGACGGGTCATTTGTATATATCCCATGACCCTCTATTACAAGAGGTCTAATGTATCACACAGTAATGTCTGGATTTTTCTTGTATTTTTTACTAATTGGTTTGTCTGTGTGACCTTTTCACTTTTTTGGATTTTGATACTGAATCAAGGCATGGTACAGTTGCCAAGGTTAATAATACCAGTGAGGTTTGTAATATCATTATTATTTTTTTTTTTACTAGGCTTATGACCAATAGGGCCCTTACAAGCCTAGCTGTGCACCCGAAACTAGTTGTGTCCGAAGTATCACAGGCATCTATATGCGAGGGACATGCTAGGATTTGTTGGAAAGGTGTCAATATAAAACTTTTCATGTTAAGTTGTCAAACTCGCCTTCATTCTTGCTGGATGGGTTCGGAGCCGATCCTCGGCTCCGACTCGGCACTTGCTAAGCTCGAGAGCTAATTTTACCAGCTCGAGGCAACCCTATATCCCATGATGCAAGGCGTGACTACCCAGATCTCGTTTGCTGCTTCGCGAAGAGGTCTTCTTTTACCAGCTCAGGTAGTGTTTTTTGTAATTTAACTTTTTACAGTCTAAAATCTTCCCCTTTTTCAAGCCTTTTTGTCTAGCAGTAGTGGAGGAGATTTTTCAGAAGTGGGGCTTCCCTTGCTGTGACCTTTTTGCTACACCCCAAAACAGCAAATGCCCAGACTTCTTCTCCCTCTTTCCACTCCCAGGCCAACCCCCCAGAGACACTCTAACCCAGGTTTGGCCCCGGGGACTTCTTTATGCTTTTCCTCCATTCCCCTTGATACCTCAAGTCATTCAGAAAGCTACCGTTTTGAGAGCCAAGTTGATTCTCATTGCCCCTTACTGGCCTCGACAAATTTGGTTCCCGTTCCTTCATCACCATCTATTGGTACAGCCTTGGCGTCTGGACCCAGTTCCAGATCTTTTGACCCACCAGTCGGGTCATCTGCATCAGGCCATTCGCTCTCTCAACCTCACCGCTTGGTTGCTCCACTTCCTTCATTAGCCAGGCTTCCTATGATTTCTAATCCTGTACGGGATATCATAGTAGCTTCTCTAAAGTCCTCTACCAGAAAGATTTATGCTAGTAAGTGGCAGCGTTTTTCCTTCTGGGCAAAGTCCAGGGACATAGACCCCTTTACTGCCCCAGTTCATTCAGTTTTGGACTTCTTGGCTGAGATTTTTCAGTCGGGTTCTTCTTCTTCGACAGTCAAAGTCCAGCTGGCAGCAATCTCATATTTTCATGTTGGCTTAGCGGACCAGAACATAATGTCTCACAAGCTTTGTAAAGCCTTTCTCAGGGGTATCTTTCTACTAAAGCCCCCAATTAAAGATCCTCCTCCGCAATGGGACCTGAATTTAGTGCTGACATCCCTAATTCTTCCCCCCTTCGAACCAGCTGCTACATGCTCTTTAAAATTTCTCTCTTGGAAGCCAATTTTTCTGGTGGCTATTACTTCAGCTAGGAAAGTGTCTGAACTTCATGCTCTCTGTGTTCGACCTCCCTACTTGGTTTTCCACAAGGATAGAGTATCTCTAAGAACAAATCCATCCTTTTTGCCGAAGGTGGCTTCCCAGACGAATCTTAACCAGTCTATTGATCTTCCAGTATTTTTCCCAAATTATTCGGACAGAGCGGAACAGAAACTGCATTATTTGGATGTTCATCGCCAGCTCCGATACTACTTGGATAGAACTAAACAATTCAGAAAATCTGATCAGCTTTTTCTTTCTTTTGCAGAAAACAGAAAAGGTCTCCCGGTCTCCAGGGTGACCTTATCGAAATGGCTCTCTTCCACTATTTCCCATGTTTATCTCCTTAAGGGCAAAGAATTGCCCTCTAAACCTAAGGCACATTCTACTAGAGGCCTAGCCACATCTACAGCCTTTCAGGCTAGGCTACCTATTGACACCATTTGTGCAGCAGACACTTGGGCCACGCCTCATACCTTTGTCTCACATTACAAATTGGACCTGGCCTCCAGACACAGAGCTAGGTTTGGTTCCACAGTTGTCAAGAGTCTGTTCCATTGAGCCACCCAGGATAGAGGTGCTAGGGACACGGTCCCATCCAGCAAGAATGAAGGCGAGTTTGACAACTTAACATTAAGAAGTTATGTACCTACCATAACATTCCATGTTAGTTGTCTTCTCTCGCCTTCTTTCTTGCGTTCCTCCCTCCTTTCCCCCTAGCCTGGACAGACCTTGAAGTTGTACTCTTCTCTGGGGACGAGTTTATTCTTCCTATGGACTCCAGTTGTGAGTGGTCACTGGTTTACTAATTCCCCTGTGTTGTGTTTACACATTTGGTTACTTTCTTCTCCTTCTGTTGGAAGAAGATAATGGGCATATTTCTATAGCTAACAAATGAGATCTGGGTAGTCACGCCTTGCATCATGGGATATAGGGTTGCCTCTAGCTGGTAAAATTAGCTCTCGAGCTTAGCAAGTGCCGAGTCGGAGCCGAGGATCGGCTCCGAACCCATCCAGCAAGAAAGAAGGCGAGAGAAGACAACTAACATGGAATGTTATGGTAGGTACATAACTTCTTATTATTGATGGCCTCTGCCTATAAAGGACATGAGGGCCAGACCCAGGGTAAACTTATGATTTCAGCAAAACACAAGTGAAGAACCAGAAACATCCAAGACACACTGTAATCACCAAACGTAGAAACTTTTTAATACGAAGCTTTCAGGTCTACACCCTTCATCAGCATACAACTCAATGTCTATTCATCACATTTAAATGGAGAAACATTACAGTCACATGAACAAACCAGCCATACAAAAGAAACTAATTAACATATCTCATTAAAATTTTTTTAAAAACACATATAAAAAATATATAAAAAATACTATACATTTTCCCTCTGTTTTTTAACTAATATTGGCTTCAAACTTACTTTATTATTCAAACCAGGCATTTTATCCGCCTGCAGCTGTATAATCCATTCATACTCTATCAATTGCAGTAAATTATCCACATCTCCCCCCCTCATGCCCATGTTCAAGACATAAATACATCTAAATTTAAAGAAATGTGAACTATAAGCCATTAAATGTCTATATAGCCCATTAGTTTCAACTTTTCTCCTAATTTCGGATTTATGTTCTATTATTCTATCTTTTAACCTTCTTGTGGTTTTGCCAACATAGAATGCATTACATTCCATGCAGGTAGCTAAATAGACTATCCTCGTGGTGGTACAATCCGCACTACATCTAATGGCAAAATTCTCATGGGTTACAGGGTGCTGAAAAATATCTTCCCCTTCATATATATCAGCACAACATGTGCATTTAAAACACTTGTGTGTTCCTATCTTATTACGTACAGGTTTCATTCCACTACCAAAATCCTTATAACAAAGCATTAAGGGTTTGTCCATTTCTAAAGGCAAACTTAGGTGTCGGGCCTAATACTTGTTGCAACTCTGGCATTGCCATTAATATTACCCAATTTTTATGTATGATACTACATACATCTTTGGTGTTACCATTAAATGTGGTGACAAATCTTAATGCATTATCAATATGAGGCCTATCTAATTCTAATACCTGTTCAACTTCCTGACATTGATCAGAGGTGAAGACTGGACAATAAACATTTTTCCTTTTTTGTAATATTTCATTATAAATCCTATCTACATCATTACTAAAATACCCATCTTTAATAAATTCATCCCTCATGGCCACCATTTGTTCAAGAAAACAAGCCTCTTCTGAGGTTAACCTACTCACTCTAATCATCTGTGATTTCAAGATACCTTTATATACATGCACTGGGTGCATACTAGTTGTCTTTAAATATCTGGTTGCATGCACTGCCTTCCTATGTATCATAGTCTCCAGATTGTTCACTTTTCTATAAATGTCCACATCCAAGAATACCATACTCTTATTTGAGTAAGACATTTTAAATTCTAAGAAAGAAGTAGTACTATTTATGTATATTAAAAAATTATTAAGTTCTATTTCACTACCAGTCCATACAAAAAAACAATCATCAGAAGAGGTTTGTTTTCTTGAACAAATGGTGGCCATGAGGGATGAATTTATTAAAGATGGGTATTTTAGTAATGATGTAGATAGGATTTATAATGAAATATTACAAAAAAGGAAAAATGTTTATTGTCCAGTCTTCACCTCTGATCAATGTCAGGAAGTTGAACAGGTATTAGAATTAGATAGGCCTCATATTGATAATGCATTAAGATTTGTCACCACATTTAATGGTAACACCAAAGATGTATGTAGTATCATACATAAAAATTGGGTAATATTAATGGCAATGCCAGAGTTGCAACAAGTATTAGGCCCGACACCTAAGTTTGCCTTTAGAAATGGACAAACCCTTAAACAAATGCTTTGTTATAAGGATTTTGGTAGTGGAATGAAACCTGTACGTAATAAGATAGGAACACACAAGTGTTTTAAATGCACATGTTGTGCTGATATATATGAAGGGGAAGATATTTTTCAGCACCCTGTAACCCATGAGAATTTTGCCATTAGATGTAGTGCGGATTATACCACCACGAGGATAGTCTGTTTAGCTACCTGCATGGAATGTAATGCATTCTATGTTGGCAAAACCACAAGAAGGTTAAAAGATAGAATAATAGAACATAAATCCGAAATTAGGAGAAAAGTTGAAACTAATGGGCTATATAGACATTTAATGGCTTATAGTTCACATTTCTTTAAATTTAGATGTATTTATGTCTTGAACATGGGCATGAGGGGGGGAGATGTGGATAATTTACTGCAATTGAAAGAGTATGAATGGATTATACGGCTGCAGGCGGATAAAATGCCTGGTTTGAATAATAAAGTAAGTTTGAAGCCAATATTAGTTAAAAAACAGAGGGAAAATGTATAGTATTTTTATATATTTTTTATATGTGTTTTTAAAAAAATTTTAATGAGATATGTTAATTAGTTTCTTTTGTATGGCTGGTTTGTTCATGTGACTGTAATGTTTCTCCATTTAAATGTGATGAATAGACATTGAGTTGTATGCTGATGAAGGGTGTAGACCTGAAAGCTTCATATTAAAAAGTTTTTACGTTTGGTGATTACAGTGTGTCTTGGATAAACTTATGATTTCCCATCAAGTTGTCAAGGTTTCATTTGAGTAGGGTCAGGGACGAACTCTGTTTTATATTGATGGGGAGCCTATTCCATAGTGTGGAGAATCCTTTGGGATTCATTTCTGCCCCTACAGCAAGTTCTGTTACTGTCACAAGTGAAGTTGAAATCCCTGGCTCTAGTGTTTCTGGAGCTGTTTGTTTTGCACGTGTACAATAGATCCATCAGGGTGGGGTCTGAGGAAGCCCTATAAGCCAGGGAACGATCCCCTGTCAGCAGCCTGTGGAAGACTGAATAGAGTGACAGACCCTTTAGGTAATCAGTATAGGACAGGGCATTCATGGCCTGAATTTTTCTGGTGAGAAGAAACCTTTGTGGGCATTCCAGCTTTTGCAAGTGTCTGGTTAGATGCATGTCAGAGGGAGCATTGTATTCAATGATAGGTCTGATAAAGGCTGAGTATGGTGGCACTTTAACTTCCTTGGACCTGGCTGCCATACCCTTACCTGTATGTTGGGTGGTATAGAATAATTTTCTTATTGTCTTAGCTACATGTTGGTCATGGTCAGATTGTTATCTACATATGTTCCCAAATCCCTTATAATTAACTTGGGTTGACAGTTTCCCAAAATACATTGTAATGCATTTTTTAGTAGTGCGTTTTAGGCCATGGCTTTGGCACTAGTCAATTGTCTGTATTAAACTCTCTCGCAAGATGTTTGTGTAATGCAGGGAGTCTGTAATAGCTCATAATTTTATAGTCGTCTGTGAGCTTGGTGAGCCCAAGGCCTTGAACATTAGCCTTGACTTCTGAGAAGTAAATGCCAAACAGGAGCTGGCCCAGCCTGGAACCCAGGAATACTTTGTTGGTGATCGGTCTCTTGGTGGAGGTGGTCAAACCGATCCTGACTTCTTCCGTCCTGTCTTTGAGCCAGCCATCAATCCAGTGAGCTATATTGGGATTAATGCATAGCTCTGAGAGCTTGTCAATAGTGTCTCAGTAGATTATTGTATCAAATGCCTCAGAAATGTCAAGATGAGCAGTATGTTCTGTTTTACCATCCTCCATTGCTTGGTAACCCTCTCAAAGAAGCTAACCAGATTAAGTAGGTATGATCTTACCTTAACAAAGCCAAACTGGGATGGGTCCAGT
Source organism: Protopterus annectens (assembly GCF_019279795.1). Lineage (NCBI taxonomy): Eukaryota > Metazoa > Chordata > Ceratodontiformes > Protopteridae > Protopterus > Protopterus annectens. The sequence continues at coordinate 1,585,751,390 of NC_056739.1, read as the reverse complement.
GTTTGCATGTTGCCAATGTCCTTGTTTATCATTTCCATGATAATTCATTCCATGGCTTTGCATATATGACTTGTTAAACTGATGGGTCTGTAGTTTCATGGGTCTGTTGACAGTCTGCCCTTATGGAGGGGAACGACTGTTGTGGTCCTCCATTCACTTGGAATATAGTCAGTTTCAAGGCTGTAAATGAGTGCCTCCAGTGGTCCTGACAGTTTGTGTTTTAGACTGTTTAGGAGGCAACTGGGGATGTTGTCAGGACCTGTGGAAGTAGTGTACTTGACTTTAGTGAGTGCTGCCAACACCTGGTCCATGCTAACAGTTGGGGAAGGTATATTGGAGGGGATTTCCGGTGGTGGAGCTGAGAGGAGTGGGATTGAAGTTTGAGCTAAATTTATCAACCAGTAAGTTTATCATCCTGATTGGTGAAGGTAGTACCATTCACGAGTTCAGCACACTTTTATCTTTAAGGATCTAGACATAGCTGCAGAAGGCCTTGTGAATATCCTTAAGCTGCAAGGCCATTATCACTTCATAGCTAGCCTTGTTAGACTTAATTAGACCTCTTTGTTAGGGAGTGGCTTTTCCTTATTTTGGTCATGAGTTTTTTCTTTTATTATATACCCTGTTTAGGTTAGGATTCCACCAGTGGGGTTTGGTTTCAGTGTTTGTTTTGTTTTTATTTTTGGTAGGTACAGCAGCATTTCTGCAGCCATTCACATGTTTGTTTTGGGACTCTGAATAATTCTGCATGGGTAGCCATAGTCTCGAGTTTAGGGAAAGCCTTGAATTTTGACAAACTGTCACTTAATAAGATGTAGTTTGCCTTAGAAGATTTCCTGTTTCTGGTTTAACTGGGTTTTCTAGGTTAATTTTTACTTCAAAGGTGACAACTTTGTGATCTGACCTCGCTAGTGAGGACATGACATGGGATGGGGGGGGGGGTGAAAGGCTCTGCCATTTTGGTGAGTACCAAATCCGATATGCTTGATCTGGTTACAGTGAACACTTTCTGGTCCAGAATGTTCATGTTAATAAAATCCAGGAAACATTGTGCTTGTAAGTTTGAGGCAGTGTATGTTTCCCAGTCTGTAGAAGGGTAGTTAAATTCATCTATGAATAGGGAATTTGTAGTATAGTGCTTGTAATTGGTCTAGCAAGAGTTGTGAGACTCTTGGGCATGGATGGTGACTTATAGCTAGCTAGGGTATGTTAAGAGGCTTTATCTGTGGTGACTTTCACATGAATGAATTCCAAGGTATCATACTGTTTAATCAACCTGGAGGTATATTTATTGCTAATGTAAATCAAGATACTGCCAGCTTTAGTCATTGTCTGTGCCTCTGTTGGTCTAAATGTGTGCTAGGTACTATAGGCTTGCACTTTCTATAGCTTTAAGCCAAATCTGTCATGACACAGATGGCTAAATTCTACATAGTGAGGAGGGCTTGAAGGGTGTGGAGTTTTTTAGCTTTGGTCATTGTGCCTGTTAGTTTGAGGCAGTGTACACTTCCCTGCCTATACAGATGTCAGTCACCCATAAATATGGTGATCTTTTGGATGGCGAGCACTTCTTGTAGGTTTTAGGTAAGAGTCAGGAGACTCTAGGAACATAAATGGTGATCTGCAGCTAGCTATTGTATGGTCAGGGCCCTTATTTAGAGTGACTTGCATGTTGATGAGCTCCATGGTATCATCCTGTTTAAACATCTTGGAGATGTGTAGATTGAAACATCTCCACCTTTGGCTTCAGTCTTTGCAGTCTGTTAATTCGACTGCCTCTAGGCACTTGGAGTAATAGTCCACAACCAAAATTAGAACTTCTGCATGGTCTTTGTAGGACTTCATGTTGTAGCATCTCCTCTTTAGACTGCCATTTCTATACTGATGACAGAGATACAGCATCTGACTAGCGAGTGAGTTTCAGAGGATATGCCAGTCCAACACAGCACATCATGGATCTGCTCTTTGCACTTCACTGATGGTTACAAAGCCAACGTTATGAATGTGTTGCAGTATTATCTTCCTGAAGGGTTTAGGCACAATCACTGTTTTTGAATATTTCAGTTATAGATAGGAAATGAGTTTTAAAGTTGAATTAATGGAGCTCCTCTCTCATACTGGACTGGCACTTCCAGCTTTAACGGCTGCATTGCTGGGTACTCCTCCGTGTACTGTAAATGCTTAATGTCCTTTCTTTAGGAAGTGTGCACAGATGGAACAAGTACCTCTAACTCATTGTCTTGCAGCTCTTTGTAAGCTTTCTTAAAGCAGTGGTTCCCAACCATTGGGCCGCAGAGCTGTACCAGGCTCCGAGGCACAGAGTGAAATGAAAAGTGAATGTGTATATGTATGTGTATGAGTGTGTTTGTCTGCATGCGTGAGTAAATGCGTGTACGAAAGGAAAAGAGACTGTGTGTGTATGTGAGAGACTGAGAGTGATCTTGTGTGAGTGAATGCATTGCAGGAAAGCAAAAGACACTGTGTGTGTGTGTGTGTGTGTGTGTGTGTGTGTGTGTGTGTGTGTGTGTGTGTGTGTGTGTGTGTGACAGAGATAGTGAAGAGAGAGTGATCCCTGGCAGCAGCAGCAATGAGGTTTACATACCTTGCGACCATACCACTCAGCCTCTCACACAATAAATCTGGGTGGAAACCCATTTAAGTATTGCTCTTATAAACTTAGAAAGTCAATAAGGTTGCCATTAGGTTTCCATGCCTCTAAAAACCATAGCACACAACCTCTCGCACAATAAATCTGGACAGAGCCACAAATAATAGGGACAGATTTTAAATATTCCTCTTATAAACCTAGAAACTTGCCAGAATAAGGTTGCCTTCAGTATTTTCTGAGGATATGAAGTCTGAAACTCCCGATAAATTAAGCCCATGAGTAAAATGAGTAAAAAGACAAATAGCAGCTAGTCCAGGAGTAACTGCCATTTAAAGTAATTTATTCCATAGGTTTGAGATAAACTGTTTCGTTTTTTTACAGAAAACTTCATCAGATAAAAATTAAAAACAGGATCTTCCTGTTTTTAATGGTTTTTATCTGATGAAGTTTTCTATGAAAAATGAAGGAGCTTATCTCATATCTATTGAATAAATTACCTTAACTGCAGTTACTCCTGGACTAGTGTGATAGTTGTTGTTTTACCAGTTTACAGTGTTGACTTGTTTCCATTCATTATTTAAAATGAGTGAAAAATAAACATCTCTGGCGAGCTTCTTTGAAAAAGGGGAATGACCCAATGATGAGACAGCAGAAGACTCTGACTGCCAACAAAAAGAAGGCTGCATTTAAAAGAAAATACCAAGAGTCCTACTTAAATTATGTGTTTATCGCGACAGGTGCTTCACATGCTCCAAGCCTGCTCTGTGTAATATGTGGTGACCCACTATCCACTGATGCCATGAAGCCTTTGAAACTGCTTTGCCACATAGAGACCAAGTACTCTCCATTAAAAGACAAGCCTTTGAAGCTTTTTGAAAGAAAAAAAACATGACCACGAAGGACAGAAGCAATTATTGAAGGCCACCACATCAGTGAATCTGTCTGCACTGAGAGCATCATACTTAATGGCTAACCGTATTGCTAAGGCTAAGAAGCCTTTTACTTTTGGTGAAGACTTAATCTTGCCTGGAGCTAAGGACAGTTGTCATGAACTTTTAGGATAGGTAGCAGTTAAAAAGGTAGCACAGGTTCCTTTTTCAGCTAGCACCATCAACAGATGAATTAATGAAATAGCAGAGGACATTGAGGCACAATTGTTAGAGAGGATTAATGAGTCATCATGGTACACAGTCCAGGCTGAGGAGTCTACTGATGTTTTCAAAGAGGCAATAATGCTCGTTTCTGTGCAAATATATTTCAGGCAGATGTGCATGAAGATATGTTATGTGCATTATCATTGCCAACCAGCACCATAGCTGCAGAACTATTCAAGTCTTTGAAGGATTATGTCAGGAAAACTGAATTGGTCCTTTTGTGTCAGTGTATGCACGGACAGAGCTGCTGCCATGACTGGACAGCTTTCTAGTTTCACTACTCAAGTCAAGGAGGTAGCACCTGAATGTGAGTGTACTCACTGCGTCATTCATAGAGAAATGCTGGTTAGCGGAAAAATGTCACCTGAAATTAACAGTATTTTGAATGACGTCATTAAAGTTATTAACCACATCAAAGTACATGCCTTTAACTCACGGCTGTTTAAGCAGCTTTGTGAGGAGATGGACACAGAGCACAAATGTCTTCTCTTAAACACTGAAGTTAGATGGCTTTCTAAAGGTAGATGGCTGGCCAGAGTGATTTACGAAAGCTGCTCCAGAGATTTCTTTTGGAAATAGTCACCACTGGCAGCACATTTCAGTAACACAGAATGAAATGCAAAACTTACTTACTTGTGTGACATATTCAACCTGTTCAATGAACTCAGTCTGTCACTTCAGGGAAGAAGGACAACTGTCCAAGTTGGCAGATAAAGTGGCTGCATTCAAAGCCAAACTGGAACTGTGGGGATGGCGAGTGAACATAGGGATATTTGACATGTTTCAAACATTAGCAGGGATTTTGGAAGAGACTGAGCCTGGGCCTTCATTCTCCCAACTGGTGCGTGATCACTTATCTTTGTTTTTAAAAGAGTTTGAGTGTTACTTTCCAAACACAAAACACCCACAAACTGGGAAGAATGGATCCATGACCCATTTCTGAACATGCCAGGTGAATCGACCTTGTCAGTGCTGGAAAAAGATCAACTGATAAATAAAATTAATATTGTTTTGTGAAATTATTTATTTTATACAGACTTCCAAGAACAATATTTTAGGTACTTAATATGCCAAAGGTAAACATAAAATAACTTGCCTTATTTAATTATGACAATCAGCTGTGGTTATTCATATAAGTCTTTTGCATGCCTGCCTTCAGCAATTCTGCTGCAAACTAGTTAGAATGTCTTTACCTGTTATTTTTATTAAATTAACAAGAATAAATATGTAGCCCTAAATGATGCTAATCTTTTAAATTATTAATAAGTGTGCTGTTAATATGCCAATGGATCTCTATTAGAATAATTGTTAAATGTGAATAAAGGAAGATATACTGAGTTCATAGCTTATATTATACACAAAATATTTAATGTCTGCTTGCATATAATATATGTACAGTTGCTTGTTTTGTATACTTCATTCTGGTCAAGAGGTGCTTCAACAAAATATTCAGTTAATTTAGCTGAGAGTAGCTGAGAGACTACATACTGTACGTAATCTTTCCTATAAACCACTATGCAAGTGAATCTGCCCGAAATAACTTAAGATTATTTAAACCTCTTATATAAAAAGTACCACTGTTTTCATATTCTCAAAATATCAAGTGTTGCAAACAGAAAGTAGGAATATGGGATCTGATTCATTCTATTTTTTATCACTTGGACTTCACCTTAAAAATACATATTTGGGCAATGTTGTTTGCATTGCCAGACATTGTATCGACAAGATATGACCACTCCAGATACACATCACAGATGACCAGTATGAATGATGACCTCACAAATTGTGTCCACCTTTTGTTAGATCCCATGGACTAAAAATTACTCAGCCTAGACCAAAACCCTCCATGTCCAGAGAATAAATAACAGTGGTGTTGCACCACACCTTTGTCGCTCATGTGAGGCATGACCATATTTTTTCACTCAAGTAAGTAGTGACCATTGCTACTTTTAGCTTAAGCTGTTATATGAAAAGAATGACCATATCTTAACTGCTTTCAGATTATATTACTATTCTGCTGCTGAATTATGTTGTTTTTAATTGTCTTTGTCTTGTGGCAGCACAGACGTCTATCTGTTGCTAAAATGCAGATAGCAAATTGTGATCAAGTAGCCAGTCCAAGCTGATAACAGTTTATCTGAAACACCTCATTCAAACTGTCTCGCATAGTGACTACTTTATTGCTGAAAAGTTATCAAATGCATCATCTGAAATTTTTCATGCACCAGTTTACCAATCAAAGATGTCACTGTCCATTAATACTGTGTTAGCTGGTTGTCTGTTTTCTTTAGTATAATTAACTATTGCTTTTTATTCACAGCCACATCTTATTATATTGAATTATTTTTAGCAGTCTAGGCATTATTTTACTTATAATTGTACAATAATGGCTCAGGTATTCACTAAATAACCAACCACAATGAGAGATAGTAAAACACTGAATAATAAATAAAACATGAAAATACTGAATAACTGATTCAGTAAATAGAGTTACACACAGGAAATATGAAAATAATACTGTAGAATGGATCTCACATTAATTTTAGAAAACCTCTAGCTACCTGTAGTTCCCTCACTATCTAAAGATTAACTGTCCCTATCTAATCTAAATAACTCAGCAAGGCAAGATTATACTTTTACTTCTGCAAGGCAAGATGAGGAATTATGTCCACACTCCAGGTTATTGTCTTCCCTCAGCTACTGGAACAACTACTCTGGAAACAACAGTACCACTACTGCTGAACAGCTCTGGAAAACAACACTGGACAACTAACTCAAAATCTGCTTTTATAGTAGATTTTTTTTTAAGTAACAGGAAGCTTCTAAGAGAATTCTACTCATAATAGACTTTATAAACTTCACTACAGTTGTTTATTTATTTTTCATTCTCCCAGCTCTGGCACACAATGACATCACATCTAGGTTAGCTGACTCTGGCATAACATACATTCAGAATTCTCTTAAAAAATGTACATTTGGTTAGCCAGAAGAACACTGACATTCAAACAGCTTGCATAAATCAGAGTGATAATCAAAAGACATAAACTTATTTACAAAATTGTAGCTAGTCATGCTGGCATATGTGATGCAGGATAATTTACGGTTACAGTTATTTACAAAACATTAGCCAGTCATGCTAGCACAGACAACTATATCCAATATCATCACAAGGAACACTGCAGCGCCATTACTCAAAAACATTTAAGAAAGGGAAGCAATTTTTTTTTCTTTAATATTGTATACTAGCATTAATACACTCCTGTTGTGGGTATATCAGGATTTATGCATAGTTGAATTTGGTTAATCATTCAGGTTTTACCCCTTAATCAAATCATAGTGACCGTGGGGAAATCCTGCTAATGCCCATGCACAGTTGTGGATTATTGCTTAATTATTAACTGATTTAATTGAAATTTATCTGTGTGCTCTGTATACTGGGTGCTTAGTATGTCATAAGCCAGGGGTTGTAGGCATTCAAATAAGGTTATTTTTGTGTCACCTGCCAACTGTACCGCAGGCTGCCATAATCATGGCATTCTGGGAATGAATCCTAAGGATCCCTAGCTGCAACATCATGGTTAACACCATATGATAAGTTACCAAAACACTGGAAATGTGACCCACAGCGCATTATAGAAAATGATGAAGTTTATATCACATGGGATCACCCATTACCAACAGTTCAAACAAAGATTCAAGAAAACCAAATGTAGTAGTCCTTGAAAACAAAAGTAGCATTGATCATGGAAATTGCTACACCCAGAGACTACAGTGTCTTATGTACAGAGAGAGACAAAGTCATAAAATACCAGAATTTTCAGGCAGAAGTGAGGGCAATGTGGAAGAATATAACCAGACAATTCTGATAGTAGTAGGAGCAACCGGTCTTAAAAAGAATGCATATTCTTACTTGGATATGTTACTGATACGTAACTCTGTGAATTACAAAAGTAATTACTGGGCACATTGTGGATGCTGCAAAGAGCACTTCTGTCTAATATCAAGAACTTTAACAATACTAATTTCATGAACTTTAATCATACTTTGACTTCGAAATGGGGTCCATTCCTGTCATGGTATTAGAAATCCAAAAGACTTGCGGGCAAAAAAAAACATAAGTTACTAAAACCAGACTGACTATATACTTTGTAGATAGAGATGGAATCTAGAGATGGAATCTCTGTATGGATTTAGCAAAAGCAAGACCTGGCACTGACAGTAGGTCAGGCTATCAACTTATAGTGAAGTTTGGAGTTAAATTAAAGAAAACTGCAAAAGCATCTCTGCAATGAAGTACAAGCAGGACAGTATTCCAAATGAGTATGCAGGAGAATTGAACAGATTGAAGGGATTAAACCTGGTGGGTAGCCCACCTGAGGAACTATGGACAGAAGTTTGTGATATTGTCCAGGAAGTGTCATCAGATATATTCCATATGGAAGGAAGAATAAGATGGCAAAATGGCCATCTGTGGAGGCTTTGGAAGTAACCAAGGAAAAAAAGGAAAGCAAACAGTGATAGTGATTGCATTCAGTTTGACATATTTTTCCAGAGCTTAAAGAATAATAAGGAAAGATGAGTAGGCATATTTAAATGAGCAATAAAAATAACTGAATAAAAAGAATATTATTAGGAAAATTAGATCTTTTCAAGATGATTAGTGATCTTGAGGGAAACTTTCAAGTAAGAATGGACATGATGAAAGGCAAACATGGGAGCTGGCTAACAAAAGCCGAAGACATTAAGAGGTGGCAGAAATATGCAGAACTATAAAAGAAGGGACACCAACATCACTGATGCATTATATCATATGTAGCCATTAGGCTTGCAGTCCAGGAGACCATTGAGAAGCCTAACCCAATGTCCCAATTACCCAAGATCACTGTCTGGTTAAGTGACTTGCTCAGAGTCACGAAGTAAGCAAAGGATGGATGAAGACATCAAATATGGGTTAATGGCTCATATAGTTAATCCACTGCACTGTGTTTAATGATCTAGACCCAGACCCAGACATCCTGGAGAATGAAGTTTAAATGGACCTTGGAAAGCCTTGCTAATAACAAGACTACAGAAGGTGATGGCATTCCCATTGAATTGCTTAGAATCCTGCAAAGTGATGCTGTTACCTTGCTGATTTCCAAATTTACTTGCAAATTCTAAATGCGACAGTGGCTATTGGATAGATAGGAAAAAGTCAATTTATATTCCAATTCCACCAAAAATGCCAGAGTGTGCTCAAATTATTGAATAGAAGCATTTGCTTCACGTGTTAGTAAGGTAATCCTTGTGATTCTGCAGACCAAATTGCAGTAATATATGGGCTGAGAACTGCCAGATGTACAATCTGGCTTTAGAAGGGGCAAAGGCACCGGATATTAAATTCCTACATCTGCCGGTTCATGAATGAAGCCAGGGAGTACCAGAAAAATTTACTTTTACTCTGTTAAACACTGCAAAGTCTTTGACTATGTGGGTCATAGTCAGTAGCTACCTTGATTATAGCAAGCTCAGATGCTCATAAACCTAGTACTTATTATACAGCAGGAACTTCTCATTGTAACATTTGTTAATGTCTGTTATGTACTTCACAGATAAAGATGTACTATGTCCTTCATCTGTAAATATGTTGTAAGTAATTGCTATGTTAAATTGTTAATCGCTATGCAATCCAATGTAACTACTGTCTGTTTATTTTACTGTGGAGGTTTTCTCCCCGGGCCTCCGCTGAAAATGGACCGACGTCCAGTCGGACACTCCCGGTCAACAAATTTAAATAAATAAATAAATAAATCATGGCAGGTTATACAGAACTGTAAATTATGATATACCCATACACAGTCGTTGATTATTGCTTAATTATTAAACAAATTTCAGTTGGGCGGCCACGGTGGTGCAGTGGTTAGCGTTGTCACCTCACAGCAAGAGGTTCTCCTTCACTGCCAATCCTGTGTGATGACAGATGATCCATGGCTAACCCCTACCGAAAAAAGCGAAGGAGAAGAAGAAGATTAAACAAATTTCAGTTAAATCAGCTATTTGTGTGCTCTGTCAAATGGATACTTAGTGGGTCAACAGCCAGGAAATCAGTTTGATTCTTGTCTCAGTTTCTTGATTGTACAGGCTAGGAGGATGGGCGTTTGTATGAGGGACATGTACAAGGCACACTGGTGCATTGCTCACTCTGCTGCTGACCAGGGAGGGATATAAAAGTTCTAGTGCTCCCACGATGGTCAGTGGGGCATCCTGCTGATGTCAAGCCCCTATCAGAAGTGAGGGCCAAGCAGCATTGATACTTATTGCATGTCCATTCCCCACTGCATTTCCAGTATGCACATTGAGTGGGGAATTAAAGCAAAATCATTCCTTGATGGGGGAGTATCAGGCTGCTGAAGGTGCTGTGATCTCCTTGCTGGCCCCAAACATTGGTTGGAGATAGTCAAGAGGAATAATTGGAGGTTTGATAGACCTGATATTTGATTAGAAGTCCTGGACAAGCAGATGGTCAACTGTGGGGAACAATGTGGAGGGAGGGGCTGTTAGAGAAATTTGGTAATGGGTCACTTTTTTTGCCTTATTAGGAATTTGTATCCAGAATAAGAAGAAAGTAATAGAACCAAATGTAAGAAAACTAACTGGTTCAAGACTGGGAAAGGCATAAGACAAGGCTCCATAGTGTCACTATTTATTCATTGTGCATGCTGATAATATCATGAAATGCTGGGTTAGATAAATCAGATGCCTGAATCAAAATTGCTTAGAGAATAAACTACCTCAGATATGCAGATGATAACACACTGATGGATGAAAGTGGGAAGAGATTGTTGATGAAGTTGACAGTAGAAAACAAAAAAAATCTGTCTTGTTGCTCAACATAAACAAATCAAAAATAAATGTAATTAATTAAAAAGCCTGTCATTTAACTCCATTAATTCTTTACAGATAGACTGCGAAAAAGTGGAGGCAGTGACCGATTTTATTTTCTGGAACTCTAGTATCTTTGCAGATGATGATTGCAAGCATGAAACTAAAACATGATTGATTTTATTTGAAGGAAATGTGTAATAAATCTGGATAAGATTTTAAAGAGCAAAGGCATTGCATTGTCAACAAAGGTGTGTATATAGTCAATGTTGTGGTTTTCCCAGAAATATATGGCTGTGAGAGTTGGACTGAAAGTAAGACTGTACACTGGAAAATCAGTGCTTTTGAACTGAGAGTTGGTGGAAGCTTTTGAAATTTCCATGGACTGCAAGATCATCAGATCGTCGATACTTAAGGAAGTAAATCCAAACTGTTCACAGGAAGGCAAAATGGTAGCTATTTGTTGAGATGCCCAGTGCAGTTCTCTAGCCTGGTATGCATCCACCCCCCCTTCTCCAGGGAAAAAAGGGTGGTAAAAAAAATAAATAAAACTACTTGCTATATTCATTCTAAATTATCCCACATGGAGCACTGAAGCCATAGCACTTCAGTTACAATTGCAAATGTGATCTTGGCATTCAGAAACTGGATCCCTATATCATGCTACTGCAGCATCTACCAATTATTTTGCCTGACGCCTTGCATCCAGGGTGGCTGCCCCATTTGCCGCACCTTTGCCACACTTCTGCATGAAGTCCTGATGGTAAAGCTAAACTAAAGAAGAACTGATTTGAATTTGGAACTCCTTGTAAGACATTGAAAATGCTTTCACAAAATGGATGTGCTAGTTACATCAAGGAAACTGGTACAGGTGTGACAGATACCCTAACACATTTATGTTGGAAGGAGTAAGGAGTATAGTAAAGTATGAAAGTCAAGACTGAAATGGAGCAGAAGAATAGTCGCAAATTCCGGATTACTTGTCTAACATTTATTGTCAGACTTAAAGTGGAACCAGAATCTGGAAAATGCTAGGATATGGTGGAATGGAGTGAATAGATCATGCTCTTAATCTTTCTGAAATATGGCACATCAGAAAATGTTCCTACATGTGCTATTTCAAGGCTGCTGTTAATCCATTGTTAGAGACTGTGCTATATTTGCTACTGCATAATGAAGACAAGTTTGCATCCTTAATAGAGGTGAAGTACTTCCCAAAGATTTCCTTCTGAAGAAATGTCTGTACTAAGGTAATGTAAGAACCGTTCAGGCAGTTTTGGCCATATATATATATATATATATATATATATATATATATATATATATATATATATATATATATATATATATATGTGTGTGTGTGTACTACAAAATCCTGAAAGCCCAAAATCCTGAAAGTTCAAAATACTGAAAACTCAAAATACTGAAAACACACGATTCCGATATTCCAGCACAAGTACATACAGAAACAAATGAAAGACAAACCATATTACTCTTCAGATATAACCAGGGGGGCAGGTCCACCTGCACCCCCCCCCATGTGGGCGGCTGCACCCACCCACATTCCCTGCTACTTAAATATATCAACTCCAAGATTGTACGTAGTGAAGTGCAGTCTCGTAGTTCAAACATTTAAGCAACAGGGGATGTGGAAGGTGCGCCCCCCCCCCAACATTGGTGTAGAGGGGCTTGCCCCCTTCTTATAGTTGAAGGGTAATATGTCTCTGTATATACTTGTGCTGGAATATAGTAAGTGTTGGTATCCTGTATGTTTCAGTATTATGAGATTCAGGATTTTGAACTCAGGATTTTTTAGCATTCCCATATATATATATACATGATTAGGTTCATAGGTTAGTACTAAGCTAACTGCCCTTGTGAGCCATTTTAAGCTTAGCCAATTATCCCTTGTGAGACTCAAACCTTGCACCTTGTGTTTGTCAGGCAAACACCTTTAACCATCAGGCCACCCTCCCATATATATATATATATATATATATATATACACACACACACACACACACACACACACACACACACACACACACACACACACACACACACTGATTTCAGTATAACAGATTTATTTTGAGTGGCAGGTCATTTGGGAGAAAGCGATCGATCATAATAATGGGAATTCACAGTATGTTAACTTGCTGTCCCGTTGATTGACAGATAATTTGCAGAAACAATTACCTGAAAAAGTTGTGAATGAATGTATGTATATTGAAAGAACATGGAAGGTAGATTTTGAAAAGTTCTTGTTTGTATCAGTTGACAAAAAAAATTGCTGACTGTACTCAGGGCACCCACTCTTTAGAATGTTTTGCCATTAAGGTTAATTACTACCATGCAAGTTTCCACCAAGCCACTTAGTGTATTCCAACACCTTAATGCAGTGTTACAGGACAGTTCTGTAGGGTAATGAACTAAGATGTATGGATAATGCCATTCTGGTGACCAAAGACATGAGAGCAGTGGACAAGCTACTAATGCACTTTGTTCTTTCTTTGCCTGTTATGATGGCATATGATAATTTACTTATCCTGTTTCTTGGGCTTCTGGCTGCCATGGGTCCACTGCATTTGTTTCAAGGTCACTGAACAAGGTTAATGTAATTTACCTTGACTGGCAAGGAAAACTCTTGCATGTTAAAGTGAAAAGTCTTAAATAATACTTGTATCAGAAAAGGTCACTAGTATGTATTTTAACCCCCCCCCCTTCCCCTCAGAAATGGTGTTCCTCGAATGATTGTGCCACAGTTGTAGTGTTAGTCACATTTGTAGGGCTATACTACTCTGACATTGAACTTGGGACTGACCACAGTTATAATTGTGATGGACTGTCCTGGCTATTGTGCGAGAAGGTCCAAGAAGTATGCACTTCAGATCTGATGGATTGTTTCTAATGAAGTTAGATTATCAGCTGCCAACAATAAATACTCATCCAAAGTTAGACAAAAATAACCCTATACTGTTGAATATGCAGGCTATTATTTAAAAAAGGTAGCCAAGGGGATGTTTTCCTGTACTCTGCCTTTGCAGCTAAAAATATTTTTGTCCACTTGATAAGGAATCTTAGTGGATGGGTCTGGGGTGGTAGTTCCTCTCAAGCTGTGTGTCAGCATATGTAAGGGCCACTTAGACTGTGAAGAAAAATTGTCTGGCCCTACTAGCTTTGCTCAGTGACCTAGAGATTTATTTTGTTGAGCCATTTGGTGTACTCTGTGTTCTTAACTGCTGTCATATCCATTCTGAATGAACAGAGGTAATTTGCATGGGATTAACTACATGCGAGAAGGCTGTTACAGAGCTGTAAACAATATTTACAAAGGAATCTGCCACTAAAGCAGATTGTCTGTGCACTGACCCACAGTAGACTTAATGACACAAAACACATGGGCTTCCTTTGGCTATAAATGAGGTAGTAGAATATATATATATATATATATATATATATTTTTAAACACGGACAGCGCAGTGGTGCAGCGGTAGCATTGTCGCCTCACAGCAAGAGGTTCACCGGTTCGATTCTCAGCTGGGGTGCCTTCTGTGCGGAGTCTGCATGTCCTTCCTGCAGTTGTGTGCGTTTCCTCCGGGTGCTCCTGTTTCCTCCCACATTATAAAGACATGCGTCTGGAGCATTTCTCCCCAGGCCTCCGCTGAAAATTGGCATTGTTCCAAGTCAGACTTTCCCGGTTAACAAATGTTAAATAAATAAACATTCAAGAAAAGAATCCAGGCTTAGTCTCAAGAGAACTTGCAAATATGAATAGATAAATTAGTGGTAATACATTTTGCAACAATGCATACTCCAATACTATAATGACAAATATTTATGAATCTGAATATAAGAAATGTGTTCTGAAACTTGTTTTTAAACAGTAGTGCAGAGGAAGCAACATATTGCAAAGAAGCTGTGCAGAAGATTTTATTTATTTATTTTTTTCCTGTGTTCATAGGTTGGTACTAGGCTATCAGCCCTAGGGCCTATACAAGCCTAGCCATAACAATTCCCTGGCTATTTCTTCCCATGCTATTTACTTCCCTGGACCCCTGTCTAGCAGGGCGACTGACGTACACTGTTAAACAGAGATGCCACCACCAAAGTTAAAAATCCGATTGATACAGTAAATGTAAATATGCCACATGCGTGAAAGTAACAAAGTCAGGTATAGGTTCATAGGTTTGTGCAACAGTAGGCTTTAGCCTGTGACTGAGGATGGATGAATGAATGAATGAAAACCAACCTGTATTTTCTCAGTGGTGGCACCTTTGTAAGGCACCGATGTAGAAGTATTTATGGGCAGCTTATTGACCTGATTCAAAAGGTCTTGCCTCCAAATACAAGTAACATTAACAGGATGAATGATTTTAATGGAGAAACAAATCACTAGAGAAATTTTCAAAGACTGATGGATGGCTATAGCCATATCTGTAGACAGGTGGATCTTCTGCTGTGTACTCCACTGAGATTAGTGCCCAGTATCTGCTCCAAAGGTGATTATATTTTCCATAGTTTGAAGCTGTAGATGCTAAACTAACAAGTCCAAAAAGAAAGTGTATTTGCTTCTTGCCTAAATCCAGACCACTGATCTAAGTGCATTAGGGCCCCAGCGATAATATCTACAGTGCCTGAGGAGATCCCCTGCCATCAGTTAATATTCCTATGGAAGCATTTAATGTACTATAGAAATCCGGTTTATGATTTCCTAAAATTATGGCATGACCATTGTGTTTAATTACAGCTATGCTAAAATGCTGTTGAATTCTGGGTCACCTTTGTCAGACTAAACATGGAAATAGTAACAATAGCAGAGTATTGTTGCTTATATACTACTGAAAAAAATAATTACTAAACTTTTAAATTATAAGGTAACAGCTTCTTTGATAGTTTAAACTAGGAGGAACTGTGACATATCTAAACTCGAGAATGCATAAGGAACGTGTGTGTTTATATACATGTGTGGCTGGCATGTCTTTTCTATAACACTCAAAATGATTTGAAATCACAGTTCAGTGTCATGCCTGATTAACTTCTGAAATATATGAATTTGCATATTACAGTAGTATAGGTTAGACGTAGCAGCCGTCATGACAGAAGGTGTGGTGAATATATTGGCTGAAACAGATTTTAGACATATGCTAAGGAACTGACTGAGTTAGATCAAGGTGGGCTTATGAAAAGTGACAGACTTTCTGATGTGTCTACTAGAATTTTCTGCTAGTTTAGTAGCTAGTTAGACAAAGGCCCCAAAATAGGGACAATTTGTTAATATTGCACTTACAAACTTAGAAAGGTGATGGATTTTCTGAAGGGTATGAAGTCTGAAACTCAAATGCCTATCATTATTTTCTAACATCAGTCTTTAATGGTGAGCCACTAATTTGCCAGAAAAAACACAATTTTATGAAAAACAGACCAAAAATATGAGGCAAAACTCTGGACATTCTGCGAAAATCTGTAAAGTTGAGAGGTATATATTTTGTGCTTATTCCATCCTGAAATATGTATTTTATTAGATTTAAAATGCATATGGCTTACACAGATAAATATGCATATAATATATAGGATTTATATATCTTGTTAGACTTAAACTGGCTGTTGTATATTATGTGAAAGTTAGAAAAGGGTGTGCTAAATGCATCCATCTGGAACAAAATGCATTTTGTATGTTAGCACCTTGAGAGATCGTCATGTCTGTCTGTCTCTAGAGCAGACTGTCACTATCTTGACTGCTTTGCTCATTTACAGTACTCTGTGTGGTCTGGTCCCTTATAGATTAAGAGCTTTTCCCCACGTTTACTTTTTTTTCCTTTCCCTTTTTATTCTCCTAGAAGACTTAATTTTTAAAGGCTAATCATAGTCTCTTGCAGCTGTGTATGGAGCTGTTAATCCTGAATTAGGGAATGCTTCATTTAGAATACTTAATCACCCAAATATGGTGGCTTAAACACGATAAATAAAGAAGTTTGAGGGAAGGTTGGGTTTTGAGCTTTTATTTCATATTAATGTTACCTTTTCTTATATGTTGGTATATATCATAGTACGTTATAATGGTGTTTATAAATCCTAATTTGGGAAAATGCCTTGTACATTTTATGTGGGTTATTATTTTGCATTTTTATTGAAAGATTAAAAACATGGGGTTTCTGTCACTGAGATGATGAAATGTTAAAAACCAACAGAATAAAGACTGCCAGCTATTTAAAAATCTTAAATTAAACTCGTGCAAGACATGTCTTAGAAATGCCACCGACTAATAAAATTGAGGTTTCCACAGCTGAAGTTTAATTATCTGTTCTCAGCATTGTGCTTCAGGCTGAGTCATTTAGTTGTTTAAAGATAATGTCAGTAGCTCAAAGATGATAAATCTTTTAGGCAACTGTAACCAAGTTATCTGTCTGAAACATCAATCGATTGACTGTTTATTGGCATGTATTTCATCTGTGCAAAGCATAATTTCCTGGTTTGAAAGCTGCAGATAAAGACGTTGGTTTAATGATTACTATATGTACACTCTGTGCCTTACAGTGTTCTATTTTCTGTGAAGTTAGGTAGCAAAGTGCCGCTCGTGAATGGACTGCATTGGCAAATTCCAGAGTATGTATTTAGGTAAATGTGACTACTGATTTGGACAATGACCATATGCTGAGTCATGCATCTCGTCATTTTTAAACAGAGTAGCTTGTAAATCGGTGCCTGTGTGGCATTGTAAATGAAATGTGTAGTGGAAAAGTGTGTGAGAAATCGTACCACTCCACTGTTTTGCTTTTTGATCTTGTGTATATAAATCCACAACAAAAGTTCCAGCACCTCTCAGGAAGTAAACCCAAATTGGCTAGTGCAATAAGGAAAAAAATATTCCTAAATACAGTGAGCTGAAGAACGTGAAGATTTAACTGCAAACCGTTTTTGCCCACTGGCATAATCAGCGTAGACCCGGATGTAGCTAACTGGTTAACATTGCATCCTAGTGATGCTTCCAGGTGGATCTGCAGTTAACTCCTACTGACACCTCTAGGCGTCAGATATTGCTTGTTCATATTTATGTCAATAATTCCAAATCCATGCTATGTACAAGGGTTTAAAATATTTCATCTTAAAGCTTACACAATGGAAAACTCAACTGCATTAATATTTGACCTCTGTCTAGTGCAAGTCAAGAGATATTAACTGATTTTATGATATTAATTTCTATAGATATACTTTTCACATTTTTCTAAATATCTGTACAACCAAGTAACACAGACATGACTCCATAGCCTCATATGAAATCTCTCAGCTAGATGAATAAAATGCTGCTGGGAGTATTTGTGTAACTTGAGTGGTTGCTGCTGAGATATTGTAAGTTGTTTACAAAATATTACAAATGTAATAGTTACTTTATTTACTGTGACTTATAAAATCCAGTTTACTTTAACATCTGAAACCTAAAGAATATTTCAAAAATAGTTTGCATTGAAAACTTTGCCATTTACACTTCATAACCCCTACAGATCCAGAAATATGAACATTTGTTTTAAATGTGAAGACATTATTTGATTCATCAAAAGGCTTACGTTCCGCCCATTGGAAGTTAGTGCACATTTTTTGAGTTCCTTTGGAGTGAATGAGTTAAATACATTATTTAAAGACACAGTTCTTTTAAATGTTCTTACTAAACTGCCAAATAATGTGACTAAAAATAGCATCAATAAAGGCATGACTAGAAAGGAAAAAGGAAAACACTAGTACCATGTACTAAAACAAATTATACAACATGTACTGTATACCTCACCCACCACACTATCAAAGTGCAAATTCGGTAATCAAATCCTAGAAGAATTTCTACAAACCCTACATCAACAGTATTCATTAAGACCTAGCTTATAGAGGGCTCCTAAATTAATAATCCACAATCTTTCTTTCTGGACAAAATTTTATGTTTGAACATATCGGACAAACCATCACCAATGGCCATATCTATACCCACAAAAATGAAATTTGCTGTATTGTGTCCAAGCTGATGTTTACATGAAGCACTTGTAGGACGTCTACAATTGATATCACTAACATGCACTGGTATCATCTGTTTGAAAGGCCTCGACGTCTGCCCAGCATAAAATGCACCACACTGCCAGACAGCCATATGCACTTACCCATTCAGTGGTTCTATGGACAGGTATGACAAAAAAGTATATAACTGTGCCACCCTGGCTTTCAGAGCCATAAAATACCAGACTCGTATGACCACGTATGTGCCAGCTCTTCTTTCTAAACCTAGAGGAGTTTTGGCTAACATGCCTGACTCCAAAGCTAAGACTTCTGCCATTTCCTTACTGAGATCCATTTCCTTACTGAGATCTGCTACTCCGATGGCTCCCCAGTCTATCAAATGCAGCTATGATGCTGCGGCTGATGCCTCTTCCTGGACAGCTGTGTCAGGGTCAGTTATGCAAACGTAGTCCTGGCTTAGGTTGCAGTCTGTCTTCCTGAAAATATAAAGGCCCAGTTGTTGGATTCTTCTTTGGGCACTCAGAATCTGTTTGCTTCTGCTGATACAGAGATTTTTTAAAACCTTATAAGATAAAGGGAGCGTTATGCAGGACCCCAAGCAAGTTTTTCTTTCCCCATTCCTAAGTTTAAAAGGAATTATCATTCTAGGTTTTTCTGTCTGTGTAGGCCGTAAAAACATCCCTCAAAGAGCAAGAGATCTTCTAACAGGGTGTACCTTTTAATCCTGCTCAAGATTCTAATGGTCAGAAGCCTCTTTTTCTGACAAGTGTGCCTGTTATTTGACATTCATCATTCCCTCTCCTTTGGCCAGATTTCTCTTTCCCACCAGTTAACTCTGCCTTTTAACTGTCATGTCTGGCAGTAGATCTCCACAGATTTATAGGTTCCATATATATATATATATATATATATATATATATATATATATATATATATATATATTTTTTTTTTTTTTTTTCCATGATTTGGAAGTCCTTTCTCCTCTTTTCCAGGATTCCTTAGCCTTCACATTGCTAGCTTCCTCACTGTCCTCAAATTATTCTGAACCTTTTTGCTCAGGGAACTGTTCAGCCCATTCCTTCCTGAGAGGCACAGAATTTTATTACAGAATGTCCTTGGTTCCCAGGAAGGAAGGCTCTTGGAGGTCCATTCTGGATCTCTCCTTTCACAGCACTTTTCTGAGAGTTTCATGTTTTAGAATCTTGTCTCTGTCTTACCAGTTTTGCTTGCTCCTTCCTCATTCCTACCTGGTCCCTCTGGACCTGAAAGATGCTAATCTCCACATTCCATTTCACCCTGTTTGTTTCTTCCTTACATTATCGGTTCTCTGTTTTGCCTTCTGGCCTTTCTGCAGCACTGAGGGTCTTTACCAACTGTTTGGCTCCAGTCATAGCCTACTGCAGACTCCACTGTATCAAGATTTTTCCCTGCAGGGATCACCTTCTAATTCAATCCCCTTCTCAGCAGATTTTTACAGAATCCCAAATGTACTGTTTTTTTTTTTTTTTTTTTACATTGTGAGGTTCATCCTTAATCTCAAAAAAAAAAAAAAAAAAAAAACTGTTCTGACCCCTTCACAAGGTCATGTTTTCCTTGGGTGCAGAATTCAGACCCTACATTGATGGGTTTTCTTCCTCCTTCCAGGGTCACCTTCAGTTTTTTCCAGTCTTTCCTTCCTTTACAAATGGTGATTGCAAGAGAGTTTCTGTGAGCCCTGAGTACATGACTTCCACCATTCCTATGGCTCCTTTTGTCAGATTCCACATGGGGAAGCTTCACTGGTATCTAAAGGCAATTTGATTGCAGCATTCATTCCTGTCTTGCCTTGTCACAAACAGGAATTTCTGTTGTAGATTCATCAGGTATCTCTGAATCCAAGCCCACCTTTTTGAGCTCCTTCCCCCACTCAGGAGCTGTATACAGACTTTTCAGATCTTTGTTGGAGCAGCTTCTTCCAACAACAGGGTCCAGGGAGTTTGGTCTCCACAACAAGTGGATGACCATATCAACATCAAAGATAAGAGCTCTGCTTTTAGCTCTTCAAGCCTTACAGCCCACCTGGGTTTGAGTTCTCTCAGGGTTTTCACATACAACACCGGTGTGGTATAGTATGTAAACAAGGAAGAGCCACATAGTCGTATCTTTGTGGACTGGCTCTTCTTGTTTGGGAGTTTGCTATCGGCGATCATCTGATCATTCAGTCAGTTTATAATATTCCATAGAGTCCACAACCCCTGAAACGGTCTTGCGGCTGGCTGCTTGTCTCACTGCCATACTCCTCAGGTGCCCTCTCTGCTGCTAAACAGCAAGGAAAGTTCTCTTGCCATCTCCGAAAGGACACCCTGAACTGCCCGTTCTTTGTTACACTGTGAACTACCTGCCTTTTGGAGTTTGTCAGCAACCCACTGTCCATTCTCATCAGGTGCCCTCTCTGCTACTAAACAGCAAAGAAAGTTCTCCTGTCATCACTGAAAGGATGCCCTGAACTGCCCGTTCTTTGTTATACTGTGAACTACCTGCCTTTTGGAATTTCAGTCAGCAACCCACTGTGTAGGTAGCTTAAACAAACTTTGGAACTGTAACGGTTGTCTCCCTGTAAACTTGACCTCTCGTGTATGTGCTTGCAGCCTTCCGCAGCCATTTATCCCCCTTTCCCATCCTGTAAAGCTCCATGTATCCCAAAGGTATGTTCTACTTTAGCAACTAGTATTACCCCATTCCACCACTAGATGTCAGCACTCCCCAGAAAAAGTATTTAACTAATCCTATTTTCTTGTTTGGTTCGCTAGAGCTAGTGATCTAATTCTACTGTTACTCAACTAGTCACTCTTTGAGCCTGCTATCTGGGCCCTAATTTTACCCCTAGCTCGACACTTACCCCAGAACAACAGGACCAGCCATTGTCCATAGCCTGTCTCACTGATTGTTTTTCTTGCAGGATTCTCCTCTTCTTAGCTCATCCTGGAAATTACTCCTTCTTCAGTGTGATCTTGTGTACATAATGTAAATATTGTAAATAGTTTGCTTTCCCTTTTCTCCCCTCCTTATCATTTGTACTTGTTCTGCCAAACTACCATAACAAGACTCATATTCTATGTAGCCATTGTAACATTCATGTCGACATATGACTCACATGCTATGTAACCAATGTACCACATCATGTCTCTGATTTATAATGTATCTGTATCCTTAACCTTAATTTTAAATTGTTGTATCTTAATGTATCTGTATCTTTGAATCTTATCTTTAATCTGTTATATTTACTATGTAATGTGGAGCTTTTCTCCCTGGGCCTCCACTGAAAACGAGCTCCTGAGCCCAGTGGACCTCCCTGGTCATCAAACTGAAATAAATAAATAACACCTCAGTATACAACCTAGTGGCAGACAAGCTTAGGAGATCCAGGGCAGATCCTCATGAATGGATGCTTCACAAGACTGTCTTCCTGGATATTATCCGTTGGTAAGGGACTCCAAGTAGATCTGTTTGCCTCCCTCTGAACAGGCAACTTCCCATATTCTGTTCCAGAGTGCCAAGTCCTCTGGCTTGGAAAGTGGATGCCATGCCATAACTTTTTCTTGGAAAAGGATGTTACTGTATGCTTATCCTTTTCCTCTTTTGTCCAAGGTCCTACACAAGATCATGTCAGACATGCCTAAATTCATGTTGTTGACTTCCTTTTGGCCTAGACAGCATTATTTTTCACTTCTGTTTCATCTGACCCAGAGCAGTCATCGCAAATCACCTCACAGGATGAATCTCCTTGCACAGGGCAAGGGCAGTCTCTTTTACCCTCATCTGTTCTTCCCTGACTTTCTTAGTGATGTTTTTTTTTTTTTAATTCCTTTCAACACCAGTTTGCTGATGATGATCTTTGGGTTTTGCAGGAAGCCAGAAAGTCTACTGCTAGAAAATCCTATGTTATTAAGCAAAAATGATTTCATGTCACAACCATGAGCAGGACCCTCTTTAAGTAAGTATTCCAACCTTTCTGTCTTATTTGTGTAGGTTGCTCAATTCTTGTCTGGCATACTCTCATGTATTAGAGTTAATTTGTCAGCCATTTCTTTTCTGCCTCTGGACTCACCGATTTCCTCTAGATTTGAAGTTAAACAATTTTTGAAAGGTGTTATGAATATCATGCCCTAAAAAAGCCCATTCCACCTTCTTTGGACCTTAATTTTGTTTTGTAAATGTTGACTCTGCCTCCTCTTGAACCTCTGCAGTTATGTACTTGAAAGACTGTTTTTTTGTTGGTGGCTCTTGCATCTCCAAGCGAGTCTCTAATCTCCCAGGCTCTCATGGCAATTCAGCCCTTTCTGCTTTTTCATAGAAAGAGAGTTTCTATTCTCACCATTCCTTCGTTTATGCCAAAGGTGATCAGTGACTTAAATCAGTCCATTCATATTCCTTCTTTTTCCCTTCACCTCAGAATAGTGGTAAGAGGATTCTACATGTTTTAGATTTGCATATACAGCTCAGGTATTATTCGGATAAGAGTAAAGATGTTTGGAAACCTGAGCAACTTTTTGTTTCCTTTTATGCCAAGAAATTGTGTTTTGCTGTTTCTAAGCAAATCATCTGCTCTTGAATTTCTAAGGCCATTTTGCTTTGCAGTTTCTTTCATGGTTAGCAGCTTTCTTCTTTAGTCTGTGCTCATTCTGCCAGGGCAGTAGCCTCTTATAGTGCTTTTTTTCAAGGGTCTGGATGCTAGATCAGTTTTGGAAGCTGCTACTTTGTCTTCTGTATGTACATTCACTCAACACTACAAGTTGGATGAAGTTTTTAGAGCCAGAGCTGGATTTGCCAGGGCCATTCTAGATGCATTTTTGAAAGATTCTTCTATTGCGCCGTCCTCCCATCCTTTTCAGTAGCTTTTGTAATCTCCTTGTATTAAGGAATATTGCAACAATGATAAGGAAGGACATAGTACAGTTTTGTAGGAACTTGTCCTAATAGTAGATGCCCTACTTTTGACTGTTGCAGAATTTCGTCTCTCACTCCTTCCCATTTCTCTGTACTATTTCCTTGCCATCTGGCCAAGGGTCTTTTTCTCCCCTTTCTAGATGCACATTTCCTTTCATTTCTGTTAATCTTGGGTTGCTCTGGTTCTCCTGGGGCAGTTCAGTTCTGAGGATTAGGCACTGTCATATCACTTTTGTATCTTATGTCTTGGATGCCGGACATGCATCTGACGTATGGTGCCTGGAAGAGCCTAAGGCTTTGGTATGCTGGCTGGACATAATTATCCTCAGAAGAATGTCCGTTTAATAAATAATACTGCAACAGTAAAAAGTAAGACAGTCGTTATTATGATGAGTTCTTAAACAACTGTACTTTGTGTGAGTTGCTCAGTTCTGGTGTGGCATATTCTTCCGTTAAATCTCATTTGTCAGCCATTTCTGCTTGACTGCCTTTGCATCTACCACTGTTCTCTAGATTTGAGGTTAAACAGTTTCTGAAAGGCGTCCTTCTTATTAGGCCTTCAAGAAAGTGGATTCCTCTTCCTCCTCCTTGAGACCTTTAATTTTGTTCTTAAAGTATACCTAGCCTCCTTTTCAACTAGCAGCAGCTTCTTCTTAGAAGTTGTGTACCTGGAAGGGCTATCTTGTTAGTGGCTCTTACTTTTTCCAAGAGGGTCCTTAAGCTCTTATGGTGCTTCCTCCTTTTTTAGTTTTTCACAAAGACAAGAGTGCCTGTCTCCCTTGTTTATGCCTGAAGTATTCAGTGACTTGTCTTTGAATCAGACCATTCATCTTCCTTTTTGTCTTGCCCTGAAAATAGCATTAAGAGGGTTCTACATTCTTTGGATTTGCATAGACAGCTCAGATATTGTTTAGATAAAACTAAATATATTAGCAAACATACCTCTCAACGGTCCAGATTTTTGCTTCATATTTTTAGTCTGTTCCTCATAAAATTTTGGTTTTCTGGCAAATTATTGGCAAATCATTGAGGGGGTGGGAGGTTGGCATAATGGTTGAGGTGTTTTTCTTACAGATGCAAGGTACAGGGTTTGATTCTCACTTGGGATACTTGGCTAGGCTTAATATGACCCACAAGTGCCATTAGCCTAGTACTAATCTATGAACCTATGACCGTAGTCAGAAAATAGTGGCCGACATTTGAATTTCCGATTGCATACCCTTCAGAAAATTCATGCGAATGCAAAACCTGTTATTCTATTAACTTTGTAAGTCTGTAAGAGCAATATTTAAAAACTGTCCCTATTTTTGGACCTTTGTCCCCTGATTATTTCTGGCTTTGTCCAGATTTCTTGCTTGGAGAGGTTGAGAGGTAAGTTAGGAAATTTGAGAAACATTTTGTTTTCTTTTCATGCCAAGAAACTGGGTTTAGCTGTTCCTAAGCAAACAATTTCCTGCTTGATTTCTAAAGCCATCTTGGTGTTTTTACTCACTTCATAGTAAGCAGCTTCTGTTTCTGTTCATTCTCATTCTGTTAGGGCAGCAGCCTTGTCTAGAGGTTGTTTCAAATTTTTTGATGCCAAATCCATTTTTTAAAGCCACAACTTGGTCTTCTGTGCTTACTTTTACTAACAGCTACAAGTTGGATGTCTCTAGGGCTAGATCAGGTTTTGCCAGGTCCATCTTCAATGTTTTTCTGCAAGGTTCATGTGTTACTTCATCATCTTCTTCCCACCGTAATCTAAAGGTAAAGTACTTCATTACCAGAAATCTAGCTGGCTCAACTAGTGCCCTTTGCCGGTCCCAGAAACTATCACCCCAGCTCCTCAACTGAAGAGCAAACAAAAAAATTACTTCTGCAAAACTTGCAGGATGCTTCCTGCAGACAATACCCAATCTGCACCACCCACAAAGTGAAGAGCAAAAAAATAAAATAAAATAAAACTGTAGCAAATTGGTTGCTACAAATATCACAAACTGGTTGCTGCAGCTTATACCCAGCTGGGAGTGGTACAGAGCCATCTCTGTCAGTTCAGTGCCATACGTCTACCTTCAACAGTCATGCCTCACTGTTGCAGGTCTTCTCTCACACAATCCAGTCATCTCTTTGCAGGATGCAATCATTTCCTCTTGCCCTCTTCACTTCTGTTCCACATCTTATTGACCAGATTGTCTTCGGCTTTCCTGCACATGTGCCAAAGCCACCATAATCTCTTCTGCTTGAATTCCTCTACAGTTGGAGCTATTTGGACGTCTGCCCCACAGTGTGCATTCTACCACCCATAACAGGGACTTCATCTTTTACCTCCAGCTTTCTCAACTGCTCTGCTTTCATTGCCCAGTTTCTGTGCCATACAGTAGTACTGGGCACTCCACTGTTTTGTACATCTTACTTTTCATCTTCTTTGGTATTCTTTTGTCATATACTCCCCTAACACTGTGCCAGTTGACTGCACCCCCTATAGCTTTCACCTTCTCATTCAAACTTCCCTTCTCATCCATCTGTCCTAGATATTGAAGCTGTTTACCTGTTTGACTATTTTCCATTCTGTTTCAGTTGTCATCTTCCTCTGATTTTCCCCTATTTGCTGCCATTAAAACTTTATCAGTACTCTGTTTCCTTCCATGTGCCCTCAGTTGTTTATTATATCCCTGTCCTTTCCTTGAGTTCTTAAAAGTAGTCTACATGCAATACCACATTGTCTGCATACAGCAGTTTTGTTGATCTGTCTTCTCTTACCTGTTTGCTAACGTAGCCCATCACCAGTTTAAACAATTGTAAGCTCAGAGCTGAACCCTGAGGTGCATTCTCCTCCACTGGGACCCTTTCTTTGAGTCCGAACACTGGTTTTGTTTTAGATTCATTGGGTCCTTGTACATAGCTTGCAGTAATTCTATCAGTATTTCTGGATCTTTGAATCAGTGAACACGGATCACAGACTGGGCGCCTTGGCAGGGTTAGCCACTCAACTGTGTAAAATTTGGCTCTAGGTGATTGTCATGTTGACTAATGTTGCCAAAAATGGGCATGTGTAGTTACTGGTGATAAGTGGGTTGAGGACCCAGTCTACTTTGACCCATGCCAGGGACCCTAGCTAATGGTGGGAAGGTTGCATGTGCCCCTATTGGCCAGTGTGTGCCTGCCATAAAGCCCAGCAGCCCTGGGTCAATAAGCTACTGGCTGGCTGGTGTTTAGTTGCCCAGCCTGGGTTACTTGGGATAGTACTGTTGAGCGAAAGCTGGACATAAAACCAACCAACTTGCCAAACATGAACTGAGAATTGCTATGCTTAATGTAGGTTCACTGACAGGATGCAGCTTGGAAGTGGATGACATGATGATACGGAGGAGGCTTGACATCCTATGTATCCAAGAGATGAGATGGAAGGGCAGTGCAGTAAAGCCACTTGGCTTGGGATATAGAGTCTTCTACTCAGGTGGGGGGCAGGCTAGAAATGGTTTCAGAATTGTGGTGAGAGAGACTTCAGAAGGCAGCAAGGGATATAATCAGAATTAATGACAGACTCATAGCAGTCAGACTCCAGTGTAATGATAGGGCAATATTCATAATCTCAGCCTATGCCCCACAGTAGGGTTGTGATAGTGAGGAAGAGAGTGTATTCAGACAGCAGTTGCAGGACCTACTCGATAAAGCAGGAGAACATGAATTGGTGTTGATAATGGGTGACTTGAATGCACATATCAGGACAGACAGAACAGGATATGAGGACTGCCTGAGTCCACATGGGTGGGGCAACAGGAATAAAGAAGGAGAAGCCATTCAAGACTTCTATCTGGCAAATGGCTTGATAGTAGCCAACACATGGTTCAGAAAGAGAGAGTGTCACAAGATTAGATACAAGAGCAGTCAACATGCAACTCTGGTAGACTTTCTCCTAGTAAGGAAAAGGCACTGGGGTAGAATCCATGATTGCAAAGTCATCCCCAGTGAAACAGTTGACCCACAGCATAAACCACTAGTTGCCACAATCAGCTGTAAGCAGTGGTCAGAGAAGGCTCTAAGGTCAACAGAGACCAGGCTGAAGACCTGGAAGTTGACTGGAGAGAAAGTACAACAGTTCAAGGAATTACTCGGGGCTGTAGCACCCCAGGAAGAGGAGGAAATAGATGGAGTTGTAGAAGAATGGCAGCACCTAAAAACAGCATGTGTTAGGACTACAGAAAAGATATGTGGCCGAGCCAGGTATGGAAATAAGGTACATAAGGAAAGCTGGTGGTGGAATGCAAAAGTCCAGGAAGTGATTAAAAGAAATGAGGAGTAGAGGAAGAAGTGGGAGATGGAAAAGACTGACCAAGGTAGGAAGGAATACTGGTTGGCTAACAAAGAATCTAAGAAAGAAGTTGCAATAGCAAAGAATAGGGCATCAGAGGCACTGTACCAAAGTCTGGAAAGTGACTCAGTAAGGGGCACAAAGAAGCTATATTAGGTTGCAAGGCAAAGACAGAAAGATAAAGAAGATGGTCAGGCACCCTTCATAAGGGATGCCAGCAACAACCTGCTCACCATTCCAAAGGGCATCAAAGGCAGATAGGAGTATTTCCAGCAGCTTCTGAATGGAGAAAACCCCACAGAAGCTGTACTGCCCCAGAAACAGCCTACAATAAAATAAGAAGAGGAGGTCACCCTAGAAGTAGTAAGAACAGCACTAAGGAAGATGATGTCAGGGAAAGCAGCAGGCTCAGATGAGGTTACAGCAGATATGATAAAAATGCTGGGTTGAGATAGGGAGGAAATGGCTCCTGAGAGTACTAATAGCAGTGTGGAGAAAAAGGCATATCCCAGATGACTGGAGAATAAGCATACTCATGCCAGTGTACAAGAACAAAGGGGGCATCCACAACTGTGGGCAATACAGATGCATCAAACTCCTATCACATTGCATGAAAGTTCTGGAGAGGATGATTGATAAACGTCTATGCAGAGTAGTAGAATGTAAGATGGGAGACGAGCAGTTTGGATTCAGATCAGGATGCAACACACTTGACCCGATGTTTGCATTGAGACAGATACTTGAGAAGAAGCTAAAGATGAGAAGAGTGTCCAACTGGGCATTCCTAGATTTGGAGAAAGCATATGACAAGGTCCCAAGAAAGCTGATCTGGGCAGTACTGTGGTGGTTTGAAGTCCAAGAAACATTGGTAGAATTAGTGCAGGCTGTGTACAAGGACCCAATGACTCAAGTACGAACAGTGCTCGGCCTCACAGGGGGGTTCCCAGTGGGAGTGGGAACTCCACTGTGAGGCTGAACACTGTTCGTACCTGAGTCATTGGGTCAAGTACGAACAGTGTCAAGCCTCACAGAAGGGTTCCCAGTGGGAGTGGGTGTACATCAGGGTTCAGCTCTGAGCCCACTGCTGTTCATACTGGTGATGGACTACATTAGCAAACAGGTTGGAGGAGAGGGATCAACAAATCTGCTGTATGCAGATGATGTGGCAGTGGAGGCAAACTCTGAGCTAGAACTTCAGCAAAGGATAGAATGGAATGCATATCTGAAGGCACATGGGATGAAACTAAGTACAGATAAGATGGTGGTAATGGCACCAAATTGGGGAAATTAGAAGAAGCTGAGAACAGAGATAGAAGGGAAGATAGTGGAACAGGTAAACAGCTTCAAGTATCTGGAAGGGGTAGTTAAGGAGAAGGGTAGTCTTAATGAAGAGGTCAAAGATAGAATCAGAGGGGCTGCAGCCAACTGGCATAGAGTATCAGGTGTAGTCTATGACAGAAGAATGCCAAAGAAGCTGAAAAGTAAGGTGCACAAGACAGTGGTGCGACCAGCACTACTATATGCTACAGAAACCTGGGCAGTAAAGGCAGAACAGTTGAAGAAGCTAGAGGTGATGGAAATAAAGTGCCTGAGAAAGGTCATAGGATGCAGATTGTGGGACAGGCAAAGAAATGAGGACATAAGAGCAGAAGCCAAAGTAGCTCCAGTTGCAGAACAGATTACGATAATTTGGGCACATATGTAGAAAAGCAGAAGACAGTCTGGTGAGGAAGATTTGGGACAGACGGGAAGAAGGTTAAGAGGAAACTAAGACATCCAGCAAAGAGGTAGATGGATTGTGTGAAAGAAGATCTGCAACAGTCAGGCATGAGTGTTGAAGAAGGCAGGAGTGTGGCACTGAATCAAGAGAGTTGGCGACAGTAAATATGATACCCTGACCGCATGTAGAAAAATTTTTTTATTTATTTTAGTTTAGTTTGATTACCGGGGAGGTCCACTGGGCTTGGGGGCCCGTTTTCAGTGGAGGTCCGGGGAGAAAAGCTCCAACAAGGAAATACAACAGTTTAAATAGTTTGATTACAAAACAATTTCAATTAACATGCAAAGTCATAGACAGTATGTATTACAGATGATAGAATAGTTACAAAAGAATAAACACTAAACAATTTCAATTATTGTTAAGGAGGAAAAAGGCTTACGTAATGAAAATACAAGTTTTACTGTTTTGATCCCTAAACTAAATAATTTTAGAAAGGAATAGGAAGATGGGAAAAAAAGGGGGCTGCTGCTGCTGATGATGATTTGAACCATTGCAAGGCTACATAAATCAGCTTTCTTGGGGCAGTTTTATTTTCTGTCTCTATCTTCAGCCTGTTATCCACTATCTGTCTCACTGCAGACATTGGGTTGGTTATGCTGCATCCTGATCCGAATACAAACTGTTCATCTGCATCTTACTTTCTTTTTATTAATTATCCTCTTCAGAACTTTTTTGCAGTGTGACATGAATTTGACACCTCTGTAATGCCCACAGTTGTGAATGTCCCCTTTGTTCTTGTACACTGGCACTAGTATGCTTATTCTCCAGTCCTCTGGGATAGGCCTTTCTCTCCATACTAAAATGATTACCCTCAGGAGTCACTTCTCCTCTAACTCACCCAACATCTTGATCAAATCTGCCATGCCCTCATGAGCCTGCTGCTTTCCCAGAATTAATTTTCCTTAATGCTGTTATGTCTTCTTCTAGGGTGGACTTCTCTTTCTCTCACATCATTGGCTGTGTCTGGGGCAGTACGGCTTCTGTGGGGTTTCTTCAATCAGAAGCAGCTGCTTGGAAGTATGTCCTGTGGACTAGTGAGCAGGTTGGTGCTGGCATCCCTTATGAAGGGTGTTTGATGGCTATCTTTATCTTTCTGTCTTTGCCTTGCAACCTGGTAGTGTCTTTGTGCCATCTACTGAGTCACTTCCCAGAAGCTGTGTGTGAACACTGATGCCTTGTTCTTCGCTACTGCACCTGCTCTCTCAGCCTCTGTTAGCCAACCCGTATTCCTTCTTAGTCTAGTCCACCTTTTCTATCTGCCACTTTTTCCTGCATTCCATATTATTTTTTTATGACTTCAGCATTCCACCCTCAGCTTTCCTTATGTACTTTATTTCTACTCCTGACTTGTCCACATATTTGTTCTATAGTCCTCACACATGCTGTTTTGAGGTGCTGCCTTTCTTCAACTCCATGTATTTCATCCTCTTCTTGTGGTGTAGAGCCCTGAGTAGTAGTTGAACTCTTCTGCCTTCTGTCCAGTCAACTTCCAGATCATCAGCCTAGCGTCTGCTGACCTTAGAGCTTGCTTGTGGCTGATTGTGGCAACCAGTGGTTTATGCTGTGGGCCAACTGTTTCACTGGAGATGACTTTGCAATCACTGATTCTACAATAATGCCCTTTCCTTACTAGAAAAAAGTCTAACTGAGTTAGATGTTGGCCACTGTTGTATGTTATCTTGTGAATGCCTCTTTCTGAGCCATGTGTTGGCCACTATCAAGCTATTTGCCAGCCAGTAGTCTAGAATGAACTCCTCCTCGTGTTGCTCCAACCATGTGGACCCAAGCAGTCCTCATAGCTTGCTGTACCTGCTCCAATATGTACATTCAGATCCTCCATTATCCAACACCAGCTCATGTAGTCCTACTTTATCTATTAGTTTTTGCAGCCACTTCCTGAATGTACTCTCTCACTGTCATAACCTTGCTGTGGGTCATAAACCTAATGATTTATGAATACTGCCCTATCCTTACCCTGGAGTCTAATTGCCATGAGTCTGTCACTAATTCTGATGATGTCCATCACTGTCTGCTGAATCTTCTCCCTCACCTAAATTTCCATACCATTTCACATCTGTCCTCCTCCTCAGTAATAGATTCCTCCTTACCATCACATCATCCACTTCCAAGCTGTGGTATGAGTGAACCTATATTGAGTTTTCATAAGTTGATACTAGGCTATCTGCCCTAGGGCATTTATAAGCCTAGCCAGAGTGTGTTTGGCTTTCGCCACCCTTTTAGATTAGGTGATTGTGCCTCTGTATAGTAGGTCACAGAAGGTAGCCCTTTTAAGGTTAGTTTACTGTACCTCTGTCAAGCAGGGACACAGAAGAAATCCCAGGGGTAAACTTACGATCTCCCATCCACTCGTCAAGATTTCTCTTGAAGAGGGTCAGTGAGGGGCTCTGCCTAACATGGATTGGGATTTTGTTCCAGAGTGAGGGGAGCCTCTGGGATATGAATCTGTCCCCCCAGCATGTCCTATTTATTTCTGTGCTGAGGTTCAAGTCCCTGGAGCGTGTAGCTCTAAGGGATTTGGATTTCCTGAGGTGAAGCATGTCCATTAATTCTGGGTTGGACATGGCTTTATACGTCAGACACAGATCGCCTCTGAGTAGGCGGTACGCAACTGAGTAGAGCTGGAGTTTCTTTAGCCGAACTGCATAGGGCATCTGTTTGAGCCCCTTGATCCTCTTGGCGAGATACTTTTGGGGTCTTTCCAGTTGCTGAAGGTGTCGGGTAAGGTACATCCCAAACGGGGCATTGTACTCGCTCTTTAATTCATGTTTGGCAGGCTGATTGGTTTTACATCCAGCTTTTCCCACCAGAGCTGTCCCAGATAACCCAGGCTGAGTAACTGGACATTGGACGACCAGTCACTTATTGACCCAAGGCTGCTGGGCTTTATGGCAGGCGCACTCTTCCCAATAGTGGCACATAGACCCTTCCAACCATTAACATTGGTCCTTGTTGTAGATCTGCATAGGCAGACTTGTCAACCCACTCATCACCAGTAAATGCCCATGCCTATTTGTGGTAACATTAGTCAATGTGACCAGATCACCTAGAGATAGCTTTTACAACCGTGAGGCTAGCCCAGGGATAGCACTCAGTTTGTGATCTGTGTTCTCCTAAATAGAGGATGCTGCACTCCATTATTTGTGTCTTTTTGGGAAAAAGGAGCCATAAGTTTACAGACAGTGTGGAGTATTTTAAGAAACATTGATAAAGAAGTATTTACAAAGTGTGATGGCTGTATGGTAAGGAGTTGTAGAAGTTTGACAGTTTACATTTCACCCTAGGTTTTAAGATCCCTTTACTGGCTGCTTCTCTGGCTTCTGGGGAGAACTGTTTAGAATATTCTTAACAAAGCTTCACCTTTGTCAAATGTTTGCTCTCCCTCATTCTGCATGAGTGTTCATGGGCCAAGTCAGATACAACTCCTGCCCAGGTATCAGAAAGCTAATCCTGTTGCAGAAAGATCATGATCAGAAAATGTGACACCAGTTAAAATCATCTCCTTTGCTCATTGAGATACTGTACCATAGAGCATGGGCTTGATTTCCTCAATATTAATAAACTAGTACATGGCCAAAACCAAGGTTACCGAGTCATACAGATCATCCTGTAATTCACTGTGGATTCACACACTGATACTGATGATGGAGCCCTGCAACAACAACAAAAATCAACAAGAGAGTCTATAAAGAGTATTTCCTTAGTAGTGGGAAAATCTTGAGGTATAGATTTTAACTTGTAGGTGTTTTAAAACACCTAAATGTTAAAAATCTATAAAATGTAGTTGTTTTAAAACAGAGTCCTTGAGGGAGGCCTTTATTACATCGTTAAAAGCTGAGAATGCAGTATGTTGACATAGCACTGCAAATACTTTGCTGGCATCAAATTACAATACACTCAACAACTTAAACCTCAGTTTTGGACACAGGTAAACTTTTTGCAAGCTAACTTAATAAAGCCAACTCTACTTTCTTGTACCTTATTAAAGCAATTGGCCATGTCTCATGCTATACGATTTTTTATTTATTTATTTATTTATTTATTTGCAGTTGGTTTACCAGGATAGTCCATTGGGCCATTTGAACCCGTTTTCAATGGAGTCCTGGGGAGAAAAGCTCCAATAGCAATCTAGGTTACAATAGTTTAAAGATTATATTTATACAAGGGTTGTAGTTTTGAGCAAGACATTTACAATTAATAGGAAATTTAATTAACATTGCAAATAATACACACTAGTGATGAAGTTGGAGTTAAAACTGACTGGCAAGGGAACATTGCATTGTACAGCTGAGAGGCATTTCTTCTTAGGAACATACAGTTCATAGTTACAGTCTGATTCATTGTTTACAAATCGCATATAAGTAGTAACAGTCTGATGCATTATTTACAACTAACATATAAGTATATGGAGAGATGATAGAAGGAGAAAGTTTTTGATGAGAATAAGATCGAGAGAGAAGGAATCTAAGACATGGAATAAGGGGAAAAAGGAGTTTGTTTTCCATAGAATGAAGGGAACATGAGTTTGATATCATTTCTTATATGGGGAGAGAGCAGGAGCATTCCTATTGGGATATTAGGTGTGAGTGAAGAGATTTTTTGAAAGAGTAATGGTTAGAAGTGGTACGAATGGAAAGTGGTAGGGAGTTCCAGAGACGTGCTAAACCATAAGATAGAAGATTTTTGCCTGGTGGACAGGACGGTTTGTACACTTGATTATTGGACCTTAGTACTCGATCAGGAAGGTGCATCTTAAAGGTAGAAGAGAGGGAAGGACAGAGGGTGGGGTTAAAAATGAGCTTCTGTGCAAGAGTTAGTTGTGTATAGATGAGTTGATTTGGTAGTTATAGCCATTTTAGTTTTTGGAGAGAAGAGCAGTGATGGAAGGACGACTTATGGCTGGTAGCAAATTTGGCAATTTTGTTGTAGCAGGAGGAAAGTTGAGATTTAAAAGAGGATTGTAGGTTAGTGAGAAGAGGAGTTCCGTAGAGAAGGGAGGGGATAAGAAAGGAAAGAGAGAGTTACTTTAGTGGCGGGGTAAGGTAATGATTTTTTCGGTAGAGCATGCCTAGTTTTTGATGGGTCTTTTTGATTAGTTGTAAGTGGGAATGGAATTTAAGCTGGTTGTCAATTTGGACCCCAAGTAATTTGGTCTCTGATACCAGTTCCAGAGGTATATTGTTTTGGCTAGTGATAGTGAAGGAGTTAAAGTTGAATGAGGTAGTTTTAGAGGGAGTAAATACCATTAGTTTAGTTTTAGAGGCATTTAATACAAGGTGGTTTCTTTTCATCCATTGCTCAGTGGTTGAAAAAGCTTCTTGAGTAAGTTTTAGGAGTACAGGGGTAGATGTGGCAGAGCAGATGATAGTTGAATCATCTGCATATTGGATGATATTTGAGAAAGGAATAGAGTTCTGGAAATCATTTATAAATATATCAAAAAGAAGAGGACCTAATATGGATCCTTGGGGACCTCCGGTTGGGGTATTAAGAAATGAGGAGGTGGCCTTTTTCCATTTTTACTGCTTGATATCGGTTAGATAAGTAGCTGGAGAACCAATTCAAGGAAGAAGGGGATAGGTTAGGTTTAGAGAGTTTAGTTAAAATCAGGCTATGAGAGATAGCATCGAAGGCTTTAGAAAGGTCAAGTAGTAGGGTAAGATCTAAAAAGAATTCTCTAATCTACATATTTCTACACATTCTTGGCTTATGTAAATAAAATATTCCATCCATTAGAAGTCTGCTATAATAAAGCCCATGGTAGAAATGTAATAATAAAATCCCACCTTCCACTTTAGTGGTGAAGGCGATCTATAATGTGGGGTGCCACATGAGTTTTGTTTAAAAGGTTTTCAATTTCTTTTCAGTTTATATAAAAGTAGAATGGCAGGATAAATCCAGAGGGGGCAGGTAGCTGTTTGTGTGTGGAGGTGCAAGGGAGTTTTTATGAATTTAGAGACAATATGTAGATTAGAGAATTATTTTTAGAACTCATGTTCTTAAGTTCTTCTAGACTTGGGCTGCTACAAACTGTAGTATGATTTCTGAAATGCAAAAAGCAGTATGACTGCTTCATGGACTCTCTGTGATGACATATAAATCATTATGGATAAAGGAAATTTGACTGATGCTGTGTTTGGGGATGTCACCAAAACCCTTGATCTGGTGGACCACAGCCTACTCTTCTTGCATCATAGCCATAGGTGTCACTGTCAAGGCAGGGGCTGGTCTACAAACTTCCTAACAGAAACTTGTCAGATTTGGGCTTATCCCATTAGATTTAAGCCCCTCATTATTAAAGAGGTTCCCAATGGTCAGTCCTCCTCTGTGCAATTTTTGTAATATAAAAAAGTAAAACACACAAATTCCACCAACAGACAAAACCACACTAGTAGCCAGAAATCAAAACTAAATGTTAGTACTATATTTAAGTGTTTCCAGGATGATATGCCTGCATAAGTTCCCTAGCTACTTTTATGTCCTTTATTCCAAAGTAAAAACTCCTAAAATCAACAGCAAAAACTGTAGTATAAAGCTTAGTTCTCCCAACAACCTAAGCTCTCCCCTACTCCTAAATAGTGTAGCATTGAAGATTTCTCTCTCCCTCACACTCTTTGTCTTACCAAATATACAATTTAAATGCCAGAAAGAAGTGTTCTATGTATAGTGAGCATTTTCTGAAGCCTAAAGTGGCTGGCACTGAAATAATGTCGTCTTTTTCACTCGTCGTTTAGAAGTACACCTTCATTTTTTTCTGTTGCTAGAAGAAAAACAAATATATCAGGAGTAATGCCAGGCTTAATGAAGCAGAATGTATTATTTTTTTCCCTTGTACTTTTTTTTCCTTATCTTTCTTTATCTCTCTCAAGTTCATTTGTAGCAATCAAAGATGAAAGACCAGTGGGATGCAGTTCTACAAGAACATATCTTTAAAATACACATGGGATTCAGGATTCAATGAAAGTAGATGTTTGCATTTTTACATACCTTGTTGGTCACCATGACAAGTAAAGTAACTTGTTTCCTAGCATTGAGGCTGGGGCAAGGGCATTTTTATAACTACATATACTGAAAATAAAAGGAGTTGATGTTGATGCTAAATTTTGTGTGGAACCATCAGTTAGTAATAGTTATTTACGGTTAGTATTTCTATATCAAGTAGGTCAAGAAATTTGGATATCTGAAGCTTAGTTTTTCTCGAAGCATCCTATCTATTATTGCCACTTATTTGTCTTGTTTGTATGCACCAGTCTATGTATATTTTACTCTGTATTTGCACTATATTCTTAATTATTTAAGTAAAGTTCATTGATCTTCCAAATATTAAGTGTATTTGCACTGTTATTTATCTGAGTACAGGGTATCATTATTTACACTGTTTGGTATCAAACTGGACAGCTTACACATTCTATGAGACCACTGCCAGTGAAAAAAATTAATTGGTGAATTTAATATTTAGCTTTTAGAGCAACCACTGACTTGAAGTCTTTGACTTTCTTCTTCCTGGCCTGTGTGGGTACTGCCACCATTCTGAAGAAAGTTTTGGGGAAAATGGATAATTTTGTCAGCCTACCCTGTGAATTTGTGTGTGTGAAAAAGGAGGAGACAGACAAAATAATTGAGAAAGGCAATTACCATAGGTAAAGGGTACTGGAAGGCATTGTTTCACAGAGAGAGTAGTAAAATACTGTGCTCTGTAAGTGCCCTGTGAGCATTCCAGTCTGGATATGGAAATTGAATGCTCTTACTCAGGACAGTAGTGCATATTCCATTTATGCTGTTTCAGCCAGTTTGTACTTTTGTGGGTTAATTATTGAATCAAATGTGAGTTAATTATTGAATCAAATGTGTGTGCTTTCTTACTACCTCACCATTAATTGGTAGTGGTTGTATTCGAACCACATAGTACCAGCTCAGTGTGTGACAGTGGTACCAGCACCCCCCCCCCCCCCCATTTTTGCTACCAAATACAACCCTGTTTCTACTTTTGGTGACAGCATTGCAAATCCATCTCCACTATAGGTACAGTACATATCCCATATCAAGCACTTTGGGTGTTTACTGCTCTAGTACTGTACTGAAAATATTTTATTTATAAAGTATTTTATGTTTAAGTTCTGGTGTGTGACCTCTGTTGTACTATGTTGTTATAGTTCCTGAGTTTGTACGTATAGGATGAGTCTGAAAAGGTTCTTTGTGGAACAGTGTTCTACTCTGGTTAACAAAAACAGATTAATATTAGTTTGACTCAAATGTGTTGAAACTGTAAATGTATAGGTAGAGCACTGAATCTGGGATTGCAGGACACTGATGTTCCAGTTTAAATGAAGAAGATGTAGCATTAGGCTTTTATTTAACACTTGTTTAAAAAAATGTTTTTCAATAGACTATTGGTGCTTGGTATAGAATATTTTAGAGAATGATAGTCTGCTTCTGAGTTCAGGTTTGCCTGTCTGTTGTGTCCTTTTATGCTGCCTTATTCCTTACATGGTCTGTGGCAATATACCATTGCAGCCCCACAGGGTGGGTCCCTCTGCAGATCAAAGTCAAAAGGTTCAGCAAGAGTTATAGATTGACCATCAGGAAAAAATGAGATATGTCTGTTACACGGTCAGTTTGAAGGATTTGGCTGGCCTAGCCAGTCCTCTGGGCTGCTTAGCAATGAAGGAGAATGCTGAGGTTTGAGACATGACCCCCAACTATCATCTTAGCCCCCCCCCCCCAGAAGAGTGTGTTGCACTGCCTCTCTTTCCTCTTCAATAATTTAAACCTATCCACCTGCTTCTGACCATACAAGCCTTCATTCTCCCCACATGCAGAAGCAATCGGGCAAGGCACTGCCATTCTTCCCTCTTCCTGTTTGCCTGCTTGGTTAAAGTCCCTTCCAGTCCACATACAAAGATTGCTACTTTATGTAGCATTGGCACAAAACAGTAATGAAGACATTTAAAAAGCTTTTTGGCAATGTTTTGTAACTATTTCGTCATTCTGAACCTTTTTCAGACATGATTTTGGGGAAAAAGGTGCAAACGTACTGTGCATATCAATGTGAAAGATTTATAAAATAAGTAAATAAATGTTACCGTTTTATTGTCTGTTACTTTTGGCAGCATAACGGTCCATTGAGAAGATTTAGGCCTTTCAGCTCCATGGTCTGGGATTCAACCCACATGACCTGTACATGCATGCATGTGTGTGTGTGTGTTTGTATCTACCAGTGTGGCACAGGTTGCGACTGTAATGGGTCCCTGGATCAGCCAGCCCACCTAACTAGATAAAGAAATCATTAAATAAAAGAAGTAATTAAAAGAAAATAAATGATAAACAGTAACTTAGGTTATTTCATCTGGCTGGTAGCACCTATAAGTCTAGACTTAGATGGCAAGGTAAATTTTGGATCAAGTAAACTCTAGTAGGACATTTGTCAGTAATAAGTTATATGCCATTAATGTTAAATGGATAAGATGGCTGGTAATAATGTGACTAAATAAAATAGGATAAAATAGGGTAGAAAAGAACAACTTTGAAGAAGGAAGAGGAAGTATGGAAGGGGCGATGTAAAGCATGATTTGAGTTAGTGGACTGTAAACAATGTAAAGATTTATAATGTTTCAGTTTTGGTACAGTAACAGTGTACAACACAATACAGCTGTTGGTTTACACCAAGAGCTACAGCTATCCTGTGAATTAAATGATGCTGTCGTCTCTGCTGGTCTCTAAGCATTTGTGCCCACACAGTCCTACAAATCTTTTGGTATGTACTGCACAATTTCTATTTTCATTTCCACTTCACTCCATTACATTCTTATGATTTACATGACAGTTGCAGCTCTCCTACTCCAGTACAAATCTATATTCTGAATTTGATGCTCATTTCAAAGATTGTATCCACCTTCATGTTTTGCGGAATATCTTTCAGATTTCTTAACATATACTGAATAAGGGTGTGCTTATTGATGTGAATCGTGTTTGGAACAGAATTGCTTCTGCTGCATCTCTGTGCTTCATTGTGAAACTGAGGGATCCTAGCAGTAAGGTCCAAATTTTATTAATCTTTTCAGCAACTGCAGCTTGTATTTTTTAGAGGTCATGTGTAGAACACATGAATATTTTATCCTTCAAGAGTCCGAGCTTTGAAAATAACACCCCTTCTCCTTTGCCATTAAACAAACATAGGTGTAAATTCAGCTCTCATGATATTACTGATACAATACTAAAATGCTTGGCACAGCAGCTGGACACATTTATCATTCCCAAGGAGAAGTGATATTACAAGACCTGAAATTTAAAAGTTTAGGAGCAGCTGTCTTTGTTATGTGCTGATGTCTTGAATATTACCATGTGATTGTTGGCATTTTGAACTCCCCAGCTCAGTGCTAATATTAAATGTCTACCAGACTGTGACAGCTAATTAATTTGATTTAAATTTAGCAGTGAGTCTCCACATCTGGCTCATCATGTCTGTCTGCTTGCACTTTATTACTCCTCCATTTTCTTTCGCAGGGCATTTATACTGTTTTATGTAGTAGCTATAATCTGCAATGCGGTGGGTGGACAATGGACTTTTCACTTTTCACCATTTAACGCTACAATGCCTGTTGCTTTCTTGTTTCTGCCAATACTTGCACATCTCATGCCACTGCACATTTTATGAAGAAGATTTTAATAAGTTCATTTCACACATTTCAGCAACTCTGTCCTGTTATGGGATTTCTGTACTTCTGTTGAAAACCTGTTATGTTTTGAAAAGCTTATATTTTGGAGAAAGTCATGAGAAATAACATTTTCAGTGTGCGTTAGATTGTTTGGGTTGTACTAGATTGTGAATTGAGTCTAAATAACAGTTTGCCTCATTTCTGAAACAGTTGTGCATTCGCATAGGCAAATAAGTAGAAGATGGCAAACAGAAATGTAGGAAGTAGTAATCGTAGGATAGCGTGGCTTGATTATTAGAAATTGAGTATTAGTCATTCAGCCAGGTTACAAAATCCATCAAGGGTTCTGAAATATGATTATGGAGAAAGCAACATTGCTACTTTAAAAGACTGCATTACATGTTATGCATAATCTAAAGACCAAGTCCTAGGAATTTATTTTTACACTGGAATTAATAAATACAGATTAGAGGAAATATTTATCATAAAAATGTGTTTTTTTGGAAAGTCATTGGCAAGTTATTAAATATTGAAGTTGGAAAATAATAACAGACATTGAGTTTGACTATATATCCTATTCATGCTAACACAAATCCTGTTCTATCAATTTTCTAAGTTTGTAAGAGCAATATTTAAAACTTGTCCCTATTTTTGGGCCTTTTTCCCCCATTATTTATGGCCTTGTTCAGATTTCGTGTTCTAAGAGGTTGAGAGCTATGGAAGAATAAGTGATAAGCTAGAGAGAGTTTTCTTTGCATTCTCATTCTACTCTAGTTCAAAATGTATAGCAATATACTAATGCAGAAAATACGTGCATTCAGATTCCACTGCAAGACTATGTATGAGCTGTCCACTTCTCTTTATAGAGCATTATTTGTAGTGCTTAGATCCCTCTGTACAAAACTTTGAAATCCCAAGCCCACTCTCTGCAAAAAAAAAAAAAAAAAAAAAAAAAAAAAAGAGAGCGAGAGATAGGGAGCTGTACACTGGCATTCTCTCTCCTTCTCTCACTTACCCACCAGTGTCAGAGTTGCTAATGTTGCCACTGCCATCAGTGGTGGAGATAGGAATGTTCTTTTTGTACCAGCTGCATAGAAGACGACTTAAAGATCTGGATGCATTGTGTAGGGGAATTTAGAATATGAAGGTATTTGCAGTAAGTAGAAAACTATATGCATAATATGCGCATTTGTGTATGCAGATATAGAAACCCAACAATGGCATATAGGTACAGAGCTACAACTTTAGATTGAATTAAAAAAACTGGTTACCCCTGGATCATCACCTTGTCGTGATGGAAGGGCTTATGTGGCACAGTAAACAATAGGGACTATGTTATCTTAAGCCTTGTGCTCCTGGTAGAACCTCAGTTGACAAATGGGTCTTCTTGAGGGGTCAGGCAAAGAACAGTACAAAAAAAACCCCTTGCATGGTAGTTGTATGGTTACCAGTTTGTACCCATGAGCCAAGTACTTGTCTACCAGGTAACACCTGTTCTCTCTCTTTTTTCTTTTTTAAACAAGAAACATCTTTGCCTATGTCATATGTGATAATTTACATAATCTTACATTTATATAAATGAAAATAAACCATGCTGACGCATCGTCAGTTGCAAACACCTGTTCTCTTGGCCACCTGTGAAACCCAGCCAGGCTTAGAGAAATCATCTAGGTTCATCACTTTCAGCGTGAAGGGCAGGGGCTGACCGACAAGCAAGAGCAGGTGCAGTTCGGATACACTGACACTACCCATGGTTAATAGCCTTAGGGACATTCAATATAACTTCAGTAGCAAGAGTAGAACCTCTGTGGGAGCAAGAGGTAGAAAATGCTATCTAAACGTAGGCAGACTCGCGACTCTGTAGATTATGAGCTTTAGAACCAAATTTTTCAATTGAGAGTGGTTTCCTTTATGGTTGCAGCTTGAGAGAGGCCCTGGGCAAGTATGAGTATACTCTGAAGTCTGAGGCTGACAGCTCAGCAGTTGGA
The DNA here is from genome assembly GCF_019279795.1 of Protopterus annectens. NCBI lineage: Eukaryota > Metazoa > Chordata > Ceratodontiformes > Protopteridae > Protopterus > Protopterus annectens. The sequence goes on along the minus strand of NC_056739.1, from coordinate 1,585,709,111 downwards.
GTTTTCCAACACTGAGTAAGATAGTTGCCAAAGTGTGGCTAGAAAATACATTGGGGGAATATTCTGACAGTTGTTGAGGCTTATGTACCAAATAGCCGTATAATGCGTTTCAAATGGAGCATCAGATGAACAGACCTTGGAGACCCAGATAAGCATGAAGGTAGCATCAAAGAACTGTAGCTGAGTGGTAGTAAACACTTGTCATGTTGTTAACCCCTAGAATCCAGTGGTGATCACCAACAGTGAAGGAAGCTGAAGTGGCAAGTGCTTATAATACTGCTTGATTAAGCTTATAGGTACTTGTTGACAAAAAAAAACTGCAACAGTATTGGCTGCCAAAGTGAAATTCTGGACAAAGGAGATGTTTGGAGAGGTTGTGAAGAAAGACTCACAGGAAGCCATAGACAGTTTCTGGCAAGATATGCAATTAGTACAGTTGAAATCTCTGAGATGGTCAGAGGTCTTCATAGTAAGGCCAAAGGTTTGGTTGAGATCCAGACAAAGACTTTGAAGGCAGCGAACATGGTTGTGGTGGAATGGTTGTCATGACTTTTCAGTATGGTATGGAAGTTTGATATAGAACCTGTGTACTAGTAAACTTGAGTGGGGACCCCCCTCTTTATAAAAGGAGATCAAGGAGTGTAATGAATGCATGATCACATGCTTTAGTTTCCCTAGAAAAGTCCATGTTAGAGTGTTGAAGTGGAAACTATAGCCAGAAGTCAGATGCTGGATTCTAGAAGAGCGCCACTATGCATGTCAAGCTGCGGTTCAGTAACTCCCCTCTCTGTTAGAGATTACAGGAACTTGCTAGTCAAGTCTGCAGTTGTTTTTGGGAGGTACCATAGTAGTATTGGGCATGGGCTTGCTTCTATCTTCTGTCTGGTTCCTAAATAAAAACAGTGCCAATCTGAACGATAGTCTTTCAAAGCTGGTTCATAGGTGAATATTAGGCTAACTGTCCTGAAGGGCCATTTTAATCCTAGCCAGAATCAAACCCTGTATTTTGTATCTATGAGGTGAAGACCTTAACCATTGTCTAAACCCTCCCCCTACTGGTGTTCACGCGAGGCCATGAGTAGTATTACAAGAGATTGAGATGATGCCCAATTTTGAAGGACCTAGAGGTGTAAACTGTGTTGCTTGCAGATGAAGTCCTTTTAGCTTCTTCTGACAATGGCATGAACATCAAGAAAGATGACTTATTTCCGAGTACTCTTGCTCATGGGATGAATATTTGTGGCTTTATATTTGAGGGTATGACATGCACACACAAATTTTCTGTCTTTTTATGTAGTAAAGGAAACTGATGGCTCTACTTAGGAAGCACAATCCTCGCTGAGTCTTCATTTATGAAGGACTACAAAAGGGAACATGGGATTACCACACTGGCTGGGGCAGCAGCTTCAGTCTTAGAAGTGTGCAGCTGATCTTTAGTAGTAAGCTAGAAGCTTAATTTTCAGACAGCAGAGTTTACTGCCCATTCTGTTTTCCCCTCCTCACTAGTGGACATGCGCTATGGTTTATGATTAAAAGAAAGATATCATGAATACATGTGGAGGAAATATGGTTTCTCCAGAGGGTCAGTGGGCTTAGTCTCTACAAGAAGATGAAGAGCATACCGATGTGGGAGGTCTTGGATAACAAGAGCCACTGCATTTTAATTTTGAGGTGAACCTACTGAGGTGGTTTGGGCAACTTACAAGGATGTACATTGGGTGGATCCTATTGAAGTAATCCTAGATGTGTTGGGTCTATATTAGATAGACGAACGCTTAAATGTTTGAATCTCTAAAGGTTGACCTTTAGAGATCGAACATTTAAATGTTGGAATATTTTTAAAAATTAAAAAAAAACCTAAAGGGTGTAAGCAGGGGGGCAAGCCCCCTGCACCCCCCACACCCCCACTACTTAAATATACCAACTCTAAGATCGCACTACAGTGTAGGGAATGGGAAATTTCCTGTTTCTGCACTGTAGTGCGATCTCGGAGTTGGTATATTTAAGTAGCGAGGGGTGTGAGGGGTGCAGGGGGGCTTGCCCCCTACTAAAACCCTTTCATTTTACTTTTTTAATTTTATTACATATTCGAACACTGTTCGATCTCTAAAGGTCGACCTTTAGAGATGCGAACATTTAAGCGTTCGTCTATCTAATATAGACCCGATGTGTTCAAGTGGAAAAGAGCCCCTAATCGGTCAAAAAAAAACAGTGGAAGGAATAAATGTCTTGGCTGGTTAGTGAATACTCGAGTAGTTATCTGAATAGTATAATTATTCTTAGGAGGCTTACTTGTTTAAATAAATTCAAGTGCTTACTTAATTGTCCAGCGACCACCTCCACCATGGGGAAAAATCTGCCCTGCTTAGTCTGCTGCCATTGTAAATATCACCATCAAAAGCAGATGAAAAGTAAGGAGGTAATATTAGTGATCAGAACTAGACCTGGGGTCAATAGATACGATTGTTTTAAAGCATGGAAACAATGTAAATGAGAAAAACACCATACACGATTTAATTTGGCTTAATGTGCTGCACATAATCAGAACTTGAGAAGCATTAGGTACTTACAAAGAATGATCAGTGCAGTAAGTAGAACGTCACTGCCATTGATCATGGTGTGCAGGAAAAGGAGAAAACAACATAAGGAACTTTGTCCCATATGAAGCCTTTCGGGGCTACTCATTAAGGAGTTATAGTAAAATATCACCATGAGTTAATATAAACCATATTTAGATGAAAAAAGAAACCTACAAAGAACAACTTTACAAAAGATTAATGCAGGAAATCAATGGCAATACACTTCAATACAAGCTGCAACAGTCTTCTTCTTCTTTCGGCTTTTCCCGGTTAGGGGTCTCCACAGCAGATCACTGTTCTCTCATGATTGGCAGTAGAGTTTTACGGTGTCGAGTTGCCAGCCCGGCGCCTACCCTTCCACAGAAGGCACACACACTCACGCCTAGGGCCAATTTAGAGTGTCCAATCAACCTATGTGGGAGGAAACCCACGCGACCACAGGGAGGACAAGCAGACTGCGCACAGAAGTCACCCCAGCCAAGGATCGAACCGGAGAACCTCTTGCTGTGAGGTGACAATGCTAACCGCTGCACCACCGTGGCTGCCCAATACAAGCTGCAGCTGCAACAATAAACTGCAAAATAACATAAAATATAGGAAATCTAGTAAAAATAAGTGAATGGGGGGGGGAGTGTTTTCTGTGAGAAGAGTGGTTACACACTTTAATTTGTAAATACTGTGGTCTGAGCAGCAGTCTGTAAAGCTGCTAGATTACCACCCTGAACTGATTCCTTTTTGGATACACCACATCAGTCTTGCTCTTTTCCCCAAAATCATATCTTTGTGAATCTGATTGACTAGGTCATCCAGATCTTTTTATGAGGTTCCTCATTTGTCAGTCCTCAGCTGGCAGAAAGGTGTGCTGCTCTAGGTTTCCAGGTGTAAGACCTTGCACTTTGCAGCACTGAACCTCTGCAGCTACTCCTTCTCAGATCATTTGACAAGTTAATTGAGGTTCCTCTGTAGGGCTGTTCTGACAAAGTTCACTGTTGATGATCCTCTTTAGTATACCTAATAGTCAGTATAAGTATTCAAGGATAACAAGAGCGTGTGCCGTAGGACTCCTCTAACTGACCATCTTACTGTCTGCTGATATTGTCCCCTCATCACTACCTGTAGCTTCCTTCTGTTTTAGCATTCCTTTGTCTTCTTCTTCTTCTCTCATACAATCATATGTCCTAGTTTGTCATTTAGATGTTTGTAGGGGGACAAAGTCAAATACTCCATATCTGGTTATCTATGTTCATTTCCAACATCAGTAATTTTGTGAAACTGGAGCAGATTGGGTTGGCAGTATAATTTACAATGAATCTAGGTGGCATTCAGCTTGGAAGTTCAAGTTGTATCTTCAGAATTTTCCCCATGGCTTTATCTGCTAACAACTTACCAGTGACTTTCTAATCTATATATGTTCACTCATTCATTTTAGAATGTGACCACTATAGCTTACAATCTACCACAACCACACTACCGAGGGATCAGAGTTTTGTGAAAAAGACTGACAGTACCCCTCCTAATATGCCAGAATTATTGGGAGTCGCAGATATTAATAACGGATCTTGGGATAATGGAACTGGAAGCCTGAACATGTAGGGTTGTGAATTCTCATAATATTTCTCCTTCTCATAAGTACAGTGATATCAAAGTTGTTATGTATGATTATTGGGGTGCAAAGGCATCATCACCCATGTCATGCACTTAAAAAATGTGACAGTGAGTTGTGGACTTTGGTTTGCATTATTTTTTTTTTTATTTACACTCCAAACTGTTGAGGATTTTTAGTCTCTGTTATCGGACTTCTGATGGCCTACTTTAGATATTGAATCTTACTTTTCTCCCACAGCCACTAGTGCTGCTGTCTCCTGTCTGTCTTACAATTCACAAGTATCCCTTTCCTGACTTCCTGATACCATCCTTCTGTTGCAATCTGTTTGTCCCCTCATTTTGTGTCAGTAGTGTAAAGAATTTAACTGGTTTATCACTGTCCTGATTGAGTTTGGAGCTGTGCTACTTTTCTTCCTTAAATCAGCATTTTGTAAGAAGCCTTTCTTCCCTTTTTGACCCCTGTGATAAGCTCGTTTACAAAGTTTGATTTTGCTTGTCTCGTGATTGGGATGCTTTCTTCTCAACTTTCTCATCCTCTCCCTTCCCTGAGTTTCTTCTTGATTTTCTTCTAGGCTTTCTCTTTTTCCTTTATTGCTCCTTTTACCACTCTTATACACACTTTTCTATTTTGGCCTTTCGTCTTGCACTGGCATAATTTATTTTGCTGTTAGAATCTGTCTTATCCATAACTGGGCTGGTTCCCTCCTTGAGCTCCCATTTGCCCAACACCAACTCTGGCATTTCCATCTTACAGTGCACAGCTCTGCTGTAGTCCCAGACCTTGTTCTTGGTCTTCTACCTATGTACAGTAAACCATATTGTGGTGTGGTCACTGTTGCATACAGGTGCTTTCAGTTCCAGGTCTTATAGCTTTCTTTCTTTGCAAATATATTGTCTAGGATGCTACCTGTTTTGTCCTCTTCTTTCTTATGCCAGGTGGTTGAAACCAGTTTTGTGCAGTGACTCAATGTGATTTTCTTGCAGATTTTGATACTGGAATATTCAGCTTATTCTAGAAAGGTTGAAATTCTGCATTGACACGACATTGTTCTTTGGTTTCAGCCCTACACCTTTCTCTAGGTTTTGTCATTTTCTCCCTTCATCTGAGGCACATGGCTTAAAATATTTAACCCTCAACATTCTCATTTTTTGTCCTTTGGTCTGATGTCCAGAAGACTTGAATTTTGCTGCTCTATGTGCTTGGCCTGTGCCATTTTGTCTATTGATGTATTGGGATTCTCCTGACCCTCTATCCTTCCTTCCTTGTATCCTTGAGTAGATGATATCCTGAGATGACCATTAGTTCAGTTTACAATTTACCCACGTTTCATTCCTGCTGTGTCCTCCTCAGTTTTATTGGCAAAACAAAAAAGTAACTGGAACCACGCTGTGGATTTTAAACTTTTGGAATAAACATCTCAACTTTTTTACAAAAGCAACTTTTCAGGTAAGTTGTGGACTTTATACTTTTTTGAACAAACAACTGTTTTATCCCTGCTTGTGATTCAAGTTCCTTTTTTTGCTTTGCCTTATTAGTAACGGACTTCTCACTGCACTGATACTGTTGCTTTACAGTTTCATATTTGGAGATGTAGCTTTCATTTTTTCTATTCTAAGCTTTTGCAATAACAAACCACTACATTCTGGTCTTTTGAGACAGCTTTATTCCTCCTTATAACCCTTCCTCTTTCCTGCATGTGGTCTTTTATGTCATGTCCTTTGAGCTTGTGTTAAAGGTAAAACACATTAGTTGTACCTTTACTGCCTGTATTTAAGGCTGTTTCTCCCATGGCTGGGAAGGGGAATCCTGTCTACGCATGGAGTTTTTTTTTCTGCCATGCCTCTTACATGCCCAAACCTTTAGCCAGGACTTGCATCAGATGCCATTAACATGTCTTAAGATTAGAATCTTCATCTCCTTTTCTCACACCTTGGCTGTTGGCAGTTCTTTACTCACCTCACCTCCCCAGCCTGACTAATCCTAGGCCACTGCAAAGCTCTTCCCAGGTAGGTCAGTTGCACCCAATTTATAAATAAATGTGAGCACCTCTTCCACTATTAAGACTAGTCTTCACTTCTCTGATGGTTGTGTTCAACCTTGTAATGTAAATACCATATTTCTTCTCATAAATCAGATAGACAGTGGTCCTCTTATTATATGTCTTGCTTTAGTTCTCTAGAAATATATTTTTGATTGAGTTTCTGATTACAAAGACTCCACATTTTCCTGCAGAGCTCTGGATGCTGCAGATCTTCTATTTCCTATACCACTCCTCATAATTGTCTGCTGTATTTCCAGGCATACCCCCTTGAGCTCTGGCTTCCTCCCATGTCTTCATGCCACATTTTTGGCTAAATCTTCCTCATTCCCTTTAAACCTTTCCCTTAGCACATGTGGCCATCCATTCTTCTCCTGTCTCTCTTCCTGACTCCCACTTCTTGTCTCCACCATCCTTTTGCCTTGATGTTTCTCTAGGTGCACAGTCTTAGTCCCAGGTTTCTTGCTCCCTCCCCCTTCAGCCCTCCCTGGCATTCATATCATTTTCAGCATCCTGCCCTGGACCAGGTGTCTGTTCCTCAGTATCTGGCTGTTATGTTCCCACCCCCCACAGTGTTCCATATTACACAAGCTCTACAGCTTCTCCTGTCCCAGGAGATCTTTGGTCACGCCAGTACCTCACACCTAAGGTTTTTCTACTATCTCCTCTTGTCTAGTCCATGGTCTTATTATTAGGGAATACTTATGTAATATGTAAATGGTACTGCCTGTGCTTCTGCTTGCAGTCTTTTATCTTTAACTAAAACTGATGACTTCAGCTGTGCTATTGTTGCACCTCATTCCTGAATTAAAATTCTTGTAAGTATTTACTTGATATGATACCTTTCTCCAAATTGCCCTTCAGCTATGGGCTATCTTGTCAAATGCCAAGGGCAAAATAAAACTTATGGTCCTGGGTGAAGGCAAGCCCCCCCCCCCCCATACTTACCTTGCAAGGGACTTTACCCCCCTCATCTCCTTTGCTTATTATAACAACTTTTGAGGTTGCAGTCATATAACCTTGGGGATATTTACTGATTTTGATTAAATGGTCTGACACTAAAGATGAATGTGGTGAAGCAACAAATAAGTATAATTTGCAAAGGATTTTAATGATAATGGTAGTTCATGAAACATTTCTAGACTTTTGTCTAGGTATGTACACACAAACCTGCATACTCTTTCTGCCTCACAGACATCTGGGTTATTTGTATAAGTATGCATTCATTGGACTAAGGTTGTCTCACAGCAGTATTTTTTAAATGCATCTTTTAGCTATGGGGGAGACAAATGATGCATGATGTAGTCCCTTCCTTTGCAAAAGTGTTGTATTAAAGCACTCTTTGCATTATTAATAAAGTACAAGCTCTTGAATTTGAATTGGATTTTGAGTGTTTTAAAACCTAAGTTTGTCCATTTTAATGTATTCCATCACCTGCTGTGTTCTCTTTAGAAGAATAAAAAGGCTAAAAAGTTATATTGCAACCAGTGGAATGGCTAGGACTTTCAATCGTCTAGTCTCACATAGGACTAAAATTCTGCATTGCAGGATATAGATTTGTCAGAAGGAATAGTGCCCAGATGCAGCAGACTGCTGACAGAAGATGAGCTGTGTAAAGAATTTAAGGTGTATCCACAGACTGCTGAAAGCACAGGGATAGCTGGATACTTTCCGAGATAATGACCTTAAAAAGTGATGTAGTGCTTTGCAGAAAATGTCAGCTTCCTGATTGTCAGTACTAAGCTCTGCTGGAATGAAACAGCTGCAGAAAGGGGATAAATTAATGCGTTTTCATTGCCTTTGAAACAGGGCTCAGCATTTCTAGGCAGAGATGAAGATGCTTTGTCGTTTCTTCATAGATTTGTCATATGATCATAATCCTTTTTTGAGGGTAAGGGAGAGCGTGTATGTACAGTCTGGTAAATATGAAAGCACCCCAGTCTTTGAACCTGTAATTCTGTAGGTTCTAGTCCTAAGTGGTTGTTGAGGTCAAACCTGAAAAATAAGGGATACTTCAGCACTTGGAGTAAGGAACTATACCAGTGAAGTGTGCCAGCTTTCTGATGGGTTGTTAAAGCAGTGTCCCTTCTTCCAGAGCAGCTGGTTAATGTTGTCCCTTTGAAAGTTATGGAACTATTCATAGGAGGGAATAGGATTTCCCTGGTGTCTTGGCCATCTTCCCCTTCTCATAAAACCATAGCATACAGTTACCAAGCTACGTATGTGCCAGTGAGTTTGTGCACAATGGCTGACACTACACATTAGGTCATTTTGTTATTAATGTTATGCATTGCATTTAAGCAGTTCAGAATAATAATAGCATTGGATAACTAAAACTGTTGAGTTCTGTCTTTTAGTGAAGAGGCACTCGAACCAATTGTTACAACCACAAAATCTGAAGACAGTTGTCACTTTGTAGAAAGAGAATCCTGAAAGAACTATTTACAAGATTAGTGATAGAAATCAAATTAGAATTGAAGAGTTACTGTATTATACAGGTTCACAGGATTTGTGCTGCAGCCATAACAAAATACATCCTAAGAATTAACACTATTCAAATTTATTTTCCAACAGTGTAGTGAAGTGTTAAGTAGACAGTGCATATGATGCAGTGGTCTGAGTTTCTCAATACTCTTCTAGAAATACATAAAGCTGAATTTTGAATGTTACTTTTAGAAGTCGTTTACACCTAATTACTTGAAATGTATTTTTTGGGCTCTGTGAGAGTGAAATGTCTTTTATTATAAATATGCTTGTAATGCATTTTGAACTTAAAATGTTAAGCTGTGAGTGTTAGTAAATTTTCTTGCATTATTTTCAAAACAGGGTAATATTTTCTAGTTACTGTAATAAATGATTTTGAATTGAACTTGAAGTGACACCCTAACCCACTTACAAAAATGGGAAAAAGCTATTGAGAATGGATGGATGAATAAGCCTAGCAGTGCATTTTTTCCTGCTTAAATCTGCTATGCTAGTTAAACTTTTTTTTAAACCATGGCAGTATAGCACAAACATTAATTGCAAGCTGGAACATTACTACATCTTATAAACCTGCATATATTTCTGATTTTCACTATTATGTTATGCATCTCTGAGAGTGCTGTATTAACCTAGGCAGCGCATAGAATTCGACATTTACATGCATAAGCATAGCTGGCTCAATGTCTTGTGCCAATCCCACAAACTAGTGTCCCACCACCTCCAAAAATTACTTCTGTGATTTGCACCCCACCCCCAACTTAAGAGCAAAAAAAAAAAAATGTTCCTTCTGCTGGAACACCAATCAGGTGGCCAGATGCATGACTCACTCCACATCCTCACTGTTCCAGCCATTCAGGTCCTGTTTCTGTGCCCTGCCCCACAACCCGCCTTCCTCACATTTTACCCCAAAAATCATTTTTCTTTGAAACTATTAGCAAAACTGTTTACTACAAATATGGAAAACTGTTGCATCAGTTTATACCCTGCCTGCATGGAGTGGTACAGAGCTCATGTTTAGATTAAAAAAAATATATACATATATATATATATATATATATATATATATATATATATATATATATATATATACACACACACACACACACACACACACACACACACACACACACACACACACACACACACACAAACCTACAGTCCACAGGTTTGACCACAAATGCAATTCCGTCTTTTAAAAGCAAAGAGTGATTGGGATGATGGATGGCCGATTGCATGCCCCCACCTCCAACAGTTTACATTACGGCAGTTGGCCATCTCGCCCTGCCCTAGCTACGCTACTTGTTTATATGTTATGAATTGTATAATTTTTAAGGAGCGTGGTGGCACATCTTTTTGGGTGGCCGAGGTGCTGCAGCGGTTAGTGTTGTCACCTCTTAGCAAGAGGTTCTCTGGTTCGATCCTCGGCTGGGGTGCCTTTTGTGCAGAGTCTGCATGTCCTCCCTGTGGTCATGTGTGTTTCCTCTGAGTGCTCCGGTTTCCTCCCACATCCCAAAGACATGCTGTAGGTGGATTGGACACTCCAAATTGGCCCTAGGCGTGAGTGCGTGCGTGTGTGTGTGCCTTCCGTGGAAGGTTGGGTGCCGGGCTGGCAACTCAACACCGTAAAACTCTACTGCCAGTCATGAGCGGACAGGTGATCTGCTGTGATGACCCCTAACTGGGAAAAGTCGAAAGTAGTAGTAGTGGTGGCATATCTTTTTGCAGTGCATTTCCTATCTGTGTTTGGTTTAAAGAGAACAGTAAGTAAAGGTATCTAAAAAGGCCAGTTTCTAAGGTAGAAAAAACTATCTTTAGTTGTCCAGAAACATGTTGGTAAACTGTGTACTTATTAAGAATATTCTTTCAATACGTATTGCTAACCTTGTTTAATGCAGTTTCATTTTCTTGTCATGTCTTCTTTTTGAGGTTTGCATTAGTAACATTTTCTCTGTTTTTACTGGTAAACCATTCAACTGTCCAGAATGTCATACAATGTCCCTCACATTTTTTGGTCTGTTCATCATTTTTGTTTTGTTTTTAGCAAATTATTGAAGATTAAAGTTACTAAATAATGATAGGCATTTGAGTTTCAGAATTCATATCCTTTAGAAAATGCTCACTAAAGCAAAACCTTTTAAGTTTAAAAGAAAAATATTTAATAATTTATACTTGTTTTGGGACCTTTGTCCCCCATTATTTTTTTACCATTGTCAGGGCATTATGCTTTTACAGCATGGCACTATTCCACTTTCTTCTTAACAAGGCTGACTGAAAAATACATCTAGTACTACTCTTTTGTTTAAAAAATCTTTACTGGCTGCTCTAATGCTGTGCCTTTCTGCTTCAAGGTACAATAGTGATGCTATTGATATTGTTACTTCATTTGTTTTCAGTTGGTTTATGCCTCAGTTATGATAGAAACTGGTAACTCAGAATAATAATTTTATCCTTTCTCTAGTGAAAATACTCACATAGTTTCCGGCACATGTTAGCAAATCCAACTTTGAACTGTTTTAGGATGAAAATGCAATTAATAATGCATCTTATGTACTGCATTCCACGTTTTAATATCTAGTATAATACTGTTATATTATTGTTTTTATGCTTAATTCTGATTGTGTTGCGTGGAAATATTTTTAGATTTTTGTAAATTGGCCATGCCCATCAGGACTCTTCTGGTCAAAATGCCAAAGTTTTAATATTTATTGAGCATGTTGAGAGATCTAAGAAAGTTGTCTCTAAAACACACCACTTTCTAGAGCTTCACCATTTTAAAACTGGATGAGAGGAGAGCAGATACGGTTCTTGGACTATAACTGTTGCAATAAGTATACAGAAAAGAATGAAAAGGTACAGCTTGAAGAGCAGTCAGACATGCTGTGTACAAAGCCAGGAAATCAGATTGAAATAAATACAAAAGAACTGTGTTTTGACATTAACTCATTTGGTAGTATTCTTGTCTGCCACTAAATTTAGTATGTAGGAATAGTGGATAAATGCATGTACATATGCAATGTGTGGAAGTCTGGTGTGCGATGTTTGAACTATCTTGTGCTGTAAGTTAGGAAACGTTGTTTCATAATGAAAGGTAAAGTCACAAGTATAGAGTTTATCATTTATTTTAGTTATTTGTGTGTCTATCAGTTTGTTAACCAGGATGGAGCATTAGTCCACATGGATCTTTTTCAGACTTAGGCCAGCAATACTGTCTACTTAAATGACCTGTTCAGAGTCTCACAGTAGGCAAACAGAAGTAGATCTTCTGTACTAAATAGCAGGCAACTAATCCTGCAATAAAAGATAGTTTCCTTTTGAAACTTGATTACCAAAGCCCCCCCATACATTGAGACCAATTTTTTCAGAATGGTGGTGGTGTTATAGAAAGGGATTTTTAAAGATAATAAGGTGCAGGGTTAGGGTTAACAAGCATTAGTAAACTGGTGCAGGGAGGCTTTTGCATCACCTTTCTAATACCATCTAACCCTAACCCTGCACTTTACCTTTCAAAACATTTTCCATAACATTCTCTTTGACACACCATACACACACACACACACACACTCTTCAAGTATATCCTCACTTAACCTTACCCTAACCCTGACTTACCTACATTCAAACACTCCCATCCCCTAATCACAAAACCTTCAAAATATCAGAAGGTTTTTGCCATTAGTTTCCAAACCCACACTTACCTTACCTGCACTCTGCCGATTTTTAACTCAACTAATGTTTTGTTCATCCAAAATGTTGATCTTTCCATGAACGGAACATACTGTTACATTTCCGAGTCATTCACTCCATTTACAGGCAGATGATTCAGTGGAGTGAATGACTCCCTTATATGTGTGAGTATGGATTACCTTTCAAATCTTGAAAGAGCAAAATTCCGAACATTATTTTCACGAGACGAAAATAATGAAAGTTAAAATCCTGTCATTTTTCCCAGGGCAAGTACACACTTGCCCAGAACTACAAAGTACATACTGTGCCATTAGAAACCCACTAGATGGGGTGCTGTACTCCTACATCCCCCCTAACTATATATACCAACTCCGGGATCGCAGTACAGTGGGGAAAAGGGCGTATTTCCTCATGAAGGGCAAGTGTTTACTTGTCATGTGAAAAATTATGGGTTTTGGGATTTTGTCTTTTATTTTCATCTCACGAAAATAAAGTTTGGGATTTTGGTCTTTAGGATTTGAAAGGGGATCCATGTGTATGTATATGTGTATGCTTGTATGAATGCAAGCGCATCTGTTTACATTGTGGTGTTACTTTTTATTAAGCATTTTTCCCTGTAACGTAAAATCCACAGCAAAATTTTGTCTAATCTTCCAAATAAACAATTGTCTATATTAATTTCTTTCTTAACTTTATTTCCTTTCTCAAACTATTCATTAAATGCTTCCTTCACTAGGAATGGATGTGGTAGGATACAGGTTTTATAACTGGTAAGAGGAATAGCATTTGTAGAGTTATTGAGGTGTTAACTAACCATCATCGCATCTAAGGATCCCTCTTACTTTTTTGTATGTTTGTCTTTGGAGCCTTGTTATGGTCAACTGGGACCCTGGACAGGGGGAATGGATCAGGGTGCCCCCTAGTGTTCCATTACTTGTCTCTATCTCCCCCTAATTACCATAAACATTTTTCAAAGCTGTCAGCATGCAAACTATTTTCTTTACTTTTGAAATGAAGACAGAGATATGGATTTAATTTAAAACTTTTAAGTATTTTTTGTTGGCCAGTTTAGTTACAAGTAACGTCTTTTCAGGGGGAAACCTTTAGTGGCATTGATACTACTAGGTGAAATTTTGCCAGGGTACTGTGGAACTTCCGCTTAATCTTTTTGATAGCTCAAGTGGATATAAAAGATCTCATGGCACCTGCCATTAATGCAGACATCACAAGACAAACTGGTAATCTACAGGAAAAACACAAATTATTAATAACATTAAAATACTACAACAGGTCTCCTCAGTAATTTAAAATATCTAATTACTTGCTGAAGTAGGAAAATCCTTGTTCAACAGAGTTAATCCAGGGGACTTTTTATATCAATCTATCGGGACCTTCTCAGCAAATGTGATTGGGCTGGCAAAAGAAAACGCAAAATACTCAACTGATCAGTATGTCTAACAACTTAGATGGGATGGACACAAAAACTACAAAAGCTAAATTTATGTGTATTTCCTCACCAGAGAAAGAAACTGTAGTCAAAAGACAATGTACATCCAAACAGCATTCAAAATCGGCTATAAAACCAAAAACTGATCAATCTTTCAGCATAGATGAATTAGAAACAGCTCTCCTACCTTTGCAAACAACAATTAATAACTTTTCAGACCAATTATCTGGGTTTGGAAACACTTTAAATCAAATAGCCCTGCGCGTTGACCAGACTGAAGCTGTAGTGCATGCCAACGAAATTAAGATCAACAAAATGAAACAAGAACTAGAAGAGAAAGCTAAAGAGATCACAGAAATCCAACAGAAACTAACTGATCTTGAAGCCAGAAGCAGGAGAAACAATGTCTTAAGAGGTATACCGGAAAAATATGAGCAATCGCAGTTAATACATACTATTAGGCAGCTATTTGGTTGCCTGCTATATAATGACACAGATGCAGCTGAAATAATTATTGAAAGAGCCCATTGGGCACTTTGTAGTAACCAAGACCCCTCTAAACCCAGATAGGTATATGCTAAAATTCTCAATTACCAAGATGTTGAAAAAATATTACTAGCAGCCAAAACTAAAAAAAATATATAATATGGCATAACAACAAAATAACCTTTTGCTCAAGATATTCTTATTCAGATTAAACAAACGACAGCTTTTATCTCCATACTGCACTTATGTGTGAAACCGCAAAATCAGATTCCAAATGAGATATCGTAGTACCTTGTTATTTCATGACAAAGATCGCAAATTTGCTTCTGACTCACCTCATGTGGTGAAAACAGCTTTTCTTCAAGCTTACAGTGAGTCTCTGGATTCCTAAATAACTTAAAAATAAGAACTTTTAAGCAGTTATACTGGCAAATTCAACTAATTACTTTTAAAATTATTAACCTTCAAAACTTCCGCTAATACCGGAAGTATTTCCCTAAAATGGTAAGATACAGGAGATATGTTAGTTGAAGTTTCAGTTTCTGGGGAAGCTCATTTAGTAGTAATGCCTTCCTGTTTCCCTTCTTAAAGAAGCAGTACATTCTTCACGTTGGTAGAGAATTGCTTCAACGAAAAGTTTTTCCTGGATAACTGAATCACTCATGCTCTTCAAAAAAAAATTTAGTTTCCCTGTCAGTGGATACTTTCTCAGCTCTGCAAAACAAACAACTTTGTTGGATGCATCTTATGAAAGGTTGGAATTTAAGAAGCTATTGTTTGACTAATTTAAGGCATCTGTTCTTTGTTGATGTATTTTAAACCCTTAAGTCTGGCATTGTTCACTACATTATTAGAGCTTAGTCGCTACCTTTTTGGAAGATCGATTGTTACTTAATAGTTTAAATACCTGGCAAAGTCATGGGGCTTTATTATAAAACTCATTCAAATAAAGTCATGTGAACAGTAAATATTTTTAAGGTATGGACCCACACACCATGCTTGCAACTATTATGGAACGTTTTGTTATATGTGGTATTGTTCATAGCGTGTTTCAATCATGAATTCATACACTTGTTTTAAAAGTTAAGAATCCAGCTATATTGCATTTCTGTTTATAGCTGATAATCTCAGCTTCAATTTCTTATATTCCTGTAGTAGATTAAACTTTCAGTATTTTGAACCTATTTCTAAGTTACAGGCGCTATCTTAAAATTGCAATAATTACAACTGTTATGTATTTATCTGTCTTTATAATTATAATTCAAATAATAGTGTTACCTCTCCTTGTGAACTATTTGATTAATCTGTATTATATAGATTTTCATTCATACCAAAAGTACTAATTTATAGGAGAGGTAACGCCTATAGTTCACGTCAGGTAGTATGTCATTGTAACTTTAAATAGGAATTAATTTAATTATAAAAAGTAGAAAGGCTACATAGCAATTTAAAAATAAAATGCTGCAAAAATATATAAAGGAAATCTTCAATGGAGAATGCTTATACAATGTACCCTACATGAGTAATCTGCATACAGAGTTATGTTACAGCCATGATGGACAACATGTCATTCTATATACATTATTCCTGTTATTAGTGTAATTAGGTATTACTAATTGTCAAACGTTCTTATATGTGCAGGTTCAATTTTAGGAGCTGTCTTTTTGACCTTCCTTTGACACATTAGTATGGGTTTTTTCATTATAACAAAAATGTTGAATATAGTCCTCTGTTAATATGTACTGACAGATAAACAAACCTACTTGGCAATACTTCATTTTTAGGTGCGGTTGGATTAGTGGTGTATTACTATTGGATGACATACCTAAGAATATAGCATTTTGTATATTGTTTGTTTAAACACTAAAAGAAACAGATAAAGATGGGTCTTAAAAGATAATTTTTTCTTTCTTTCTTGCTAAATCAATCTTAGTCACCCTCGTTATTAATGTTTTTCTCTTTCAGATTTGATGGTTAGGTGGTTAAGCACTGGTGTAGTTTTGAAAGGGTTAAGTGCTACAAATTTAAATACAAATTATTTGAGTCTGATGTATCTTGCCCACTGTGATATGCAGAAGGTAACCTATAGAATAAGACTGATTTAAACAATAACAGAAAAGATAGTGTGTGGTTAATTGAGTCTTGGAATGTAAACGGCTTATACAACAAGTGAAAAAGAGAATTACTTGTGCATCTAGCATTTAAATCTGAAGCTAATCTGCTCTGTCTTCAAGAAACACATATGTTAAAGAGCAATTGGGACAAAGAGAGAAAAAAATGGATAAAAAATATTTACGCATGGGGTTACAATAATTTTAAAGGTGTTGCTATTCTAATCAAAAACTCTTTGCATACTTCACTTACTATGCAGAGATCAGATATTAATGGCAGATGGTGCCTTTTTATATCAAATAATCCTCATTTACAAAAACCTGTCTTGCTTTTAAATGTATATGGTCCATGTACAAAACTACAAGACTTTATTTTTTTGAAATTTACAATCTACTAGATAACTTCCCCAACCATCATTATATACTAGGTGGAGATTGGAACATGGTGATTGACCCAAACGTAAATAGATCCAGTAGAAGTAGCTCATATAATAAAGCCTGGCTTGCTTTAGCTGACCTAATGACTGACTTTAATCTTATTGATCCTTCTTTAATAGATGGTAGCATCCCACTAAAAGATAAATTTACATACTACTCAAAATGCTGTAAATTGTCATTAAGAATTGACGTTTTCCTGATATCAGAACCTCTTTTAAAAGGAGAAGTTATTCAATGGAACCAGGATTTTTCTCAGACCATTCTAAGATCACTTTAAAACCGCTGTGGTCAAACAAAAGTTAACTCAAAAGGGTTAGGATGGAATTGGTCTTTGAACTCCAACTTATTGGACAAAGAAGATATGGGTCAAGAGATAACAAGCATTCTAGAAAATTTAGAAAATGTAATAAATGTTAATGTCCCCTATGATGTTCAATGGGTGGCGTGTAAAGCCAAAATAAGAGGGGTCTTAATCCAAAAAGCAACATATTCTAAGAAACTGGTGAAAGATACAGAATATTAATACCAGAAATAAATAAAATAGAAAAGAAACTTCAGAATATGCAAGACCCTAATTTAGAGTCCCAATTATTTATAGCTCTTTCTGTAGATTACTTAACACACCACAAACATTGTACATTTTATGAAATGAAATCCTTAGTTAAATACTCTGAATGGATGAAAACCCCCCTTGAAAGCTTTAGCAAGGTTAATAAATATTAAACAAATGACTCCCAAAATATAATTTATACAATATGAAGGTAAATCTTGTAATACTAATCAGGAAATTCTAAATACTCTTGTTGAGATTTACTCAAAAATATATACCCCTCTTAACAATCAAATACAGAGTCTTAAATGTGAGGAATTTCATAAGTGTTTCAACTTCCCAAAAATTAGCGATGTACAAAAAGTGTGTCTTAACACCCCCTTCATGCATCAGGATTTTCAACAGACTATAGGTAAATTGAAATCAGGTTAAAGCCCTGGGGCCCTGATGGGTATACAGCAGACTTCTATGAAGCCTTTATTCAAAAGCTATCAAGCATTCTCCTAGAAGTCTTTATATCAAACAACATGGTATTACTGACCTTTACCTAAATAGGTCTAAAATGATGCTTTTTCCAAAACACACCTCTAATTAATCTAAACCATTTAATCATAGGCCAATTTCATTAATAAATCTAAATACAAAAATTGTCTACATTGTCAGCAGAAAGACTCAAAATGATCCTTATATCACCTGAACAATCTGGTTTTATGCCTAACAGACAGACCTGGGACAATTCCCTAACATTAGACTTAATTATTCAACTGCTTAAAAATGATAGCAACCCAAGATATGCCCTTGCTTTAGATGCAACCAAAGCATTTCACAAAGTTGTCTTACAGCTTTTAATCAAAACGCTATTGTGTTATGATCTACTTGGAGAATTTATCTTACTGATAAAGATATTCTGTAATAATTTTTACACATATCTGTACATAAAACGGCTTCAGATCCTATTAAATGGCACTAGGCAGGGCTGCCCTCTACCCCCTCATCTTTTCAATCTATATATTGAACCACTGTTTTTGTATACATCTCAAAAAGCATTTCGTCATATCCCGAGAATTATGAATACTAAGATAACCTTAGCAGCCTTTGCCGACTATATAAACATATATTTTGAACTTCAAAATACTGACTTAAAGTTTTTTCTTCAGTCAAAAGATTTTCACTAATTATGAAATAAATCAACTAAAATCTCTTATTTTTCCAATTAATCCTGCAGGGCTTAAAGAATCGTACTTTCCTGAATTCAGGTTTGAAATAAAATATACATTTCAGTATTTAGGAATAACTTTTGAATATAATCACTAATCCATGAACCAAACTAACCTTTACAAAGCCTGAGACATTATTTTTCAGGACACACACAGAGGCAAATGAAACTATCACACTTATGTAAAGCTGCAGTTAAGTGAACATTTTACCAGGATTAATTATTTCAATTCAATGCTGCAAATACAATCATTCCGAAAAAGTTTTTTCAGAAAATAAATGCAGAACTGTCAGAATTTCTCTGCCACACCAAACCTATAACAATAAGACTGAATGATGTAATTAAATCAAAAGGTGCTTCAACAAAGTATTAGTTTAAGGGTGTGCACACACAACAAAGTATTAGTTTAAGGGTGTGCACACTTGTGCAACCAGCATATTGTACATTTTTTTTATTTTTTATATTTTGTTCTAACAGATTTGTTTTTCAATTGAATTGTACAAGTTGTAGGTCACATTAAAGGTGGGAAAAGTTTTGAAATTATTTATTGTGGTCTTATTTTTTTGTATCACAAAAACCTGGGATTTTAACAGGGGTGTGTAAACTTTTTATATCCACTGTACGTACTGTGGGAGTAGAACCCACTGCCTTCTGCATCGAAAGCAAGTATGCTACCTGTTGTGCTATTAACAATATATTAATATTAATAGATATTAAGCAGCACTAAACTTCTCTCCCCCTGTATTTCTTAGCTCCTTGTAAAATCTGCTCAACACTCAACTGTATATCTCAACTTTGCAGCACATAAGCACAAGAAATCCAGAAAAAGCCAAAATTTATTGGGGGGGGGGCAAAAGCCCAAATAAACAGGGACACATTTTAAACATTGCTTGTATAATCTTGGAAAGTTGCTAGAATAAAATGCTGTGCTACCGCCATGCATTTCACTGCCAAGTCTTGAACCCAGGACTCTGTGCACTACAGTCAGAGCAGTATATCACTATGCCAAATCATCTGTTTCTTGAAAGACAGGAATACTGAAACTTAAATGGCTATCATTTAGTGAATTTAGTTCTTACCATAGCTCTCAACCTCTTTGCACAAAACACCTGGAGAACGCCAATAATGGGGGAATACAGCCCCCATACATATTCAGTGAATTCAGTTCTCACCTTAGCTGCCAATCTCTTAGCACAAAAAACCTGGACAAAGCCAATAATGGGAGAATACAGCCCCAAAAATAGGGAACATTTTCAAATATTGATCTTATAAACTTGGAAAATTGCTAGAATAAAAGGTTTTGTGTTACCCTGTACTTTCTGAAGAATATGAAGTCTGAAATTCAAATGTCTGTCATTATTTAGTGAATTCAAAATCCAGAAAACCACTGATTTTATGAGAAGCAAAACAGAACAGAAATATGAGGCAAAAATCTGAACACTTTTCACAAGTGATGGTGGGTAGGGAATTCAGACTCTTGCTACCTGCACCCAAGGTACAGGGTTTGAGCCTGAGTTATTCTGTCTAGCCACCAGGTATATTTAACTGGGGCATTTTACACATGCTGCAAGCTCCATGTATTCCAAAGTCCCAGCTCCATCCTTTAACTCCTGCCCCTTCCAGTCTATGCAGTTGTAACTACATAGACTTCTGGGGCATCTGTAGACTGATGACTTCTTTCCTAATCCAGACTGGTTAAACAGCAGTCCGGATTCGAGTTCCGAGCACACACGTGCAGGTGCAGAGTTCTGGGACTTGCTAATTATTTTTTCTTTCTTTTTTTTTTTTTTTTTTTTTTTTTACAGCTGGGGGGCTGCAGTCCTGCAGTCCAATAACATGAGCTGCCACTGAGTAGGTCCATATCCTGCTTTTAAGTAAGATACATGGTTGTATTTTTTATACAAACTTGAGGGGGGAATCCGGCAATATATTTGGGAAAGTATCCTGCTCTCTCTGATAGCCGATAGCTCACAGGGAAAGCATGTCGAAATGTTAAAGCCCTCAAACAGCAGGTGGCAGAGTGGAGAAGGTGTGATAGTAGTTGAAGTTCTCTTGATTACTACTGGAAGTACTCTTTGGGAATACTGATGATGGACTTGCCATAAGGAGTTTGATGCAGAGATTGACTGTCAAGTGATCGGGGTCAGGAAAATTCTCTTCTAATGTCTGGAATAGTGAAGGAGCATGATCGTTTATTGAAGTAATATAAAGTGGTGTGCCACAAATGTAGATGCAGAACAGACCGGATTTAGTTCAGCTAAGCTACATGAAAAAGGAAGTGGCTGGTTTTCACAGATGTTTTGAATATGGTTGCAAGTGGCAAAACTATGCAGAGTGAGTGGACATGTGCAATTAATGCATATTGGATGTGAAGTAATATGTCATGCTCACTTCCATAAGTAACAAGCTTTGCACAATTAGCCAAATCAAGTAATTCACCAGCTCTTACCCTAGTAAATATTTCTGATGATATAACATTGCACTTTGAGCCAGTGTCTACTTTGTGCTCCGTGGGTTTACCATTGATCAAGACAATACAAAACACTTCACTCTGTCAACAATCTACTGCATTAACCTTTTCACCGACCACTGATGCACCATCTACATAGAAAGTAGGGTTGTAGCTTTCCACATGATTAACTTGCTTTTTGAGTTACCTTTCTTAATAATTGAATGAGCCTTGCTTGATTCACAAAACTTTTGAAGGTGGTTCCATTTTTTACACTTGTGGCATTACTAACCAAATGCTAAGCACTTCTCTCTTTTAGACTCATGATTGGCACCACAGTTACAACAGTTAACAATAAAACTCGACTTGGGTTTTGCTGACTCTCCCTTATACTGCACTGAGCATGTCTGTTTTTCTGAGCTAGTCTTGGAACTTGCAAGAAAGTTATGGTCCTCCCTGGAAAACCTACAGGGGCTGCAACTGCCATGTGCTTAAGCCTGCTTCTGCTAACCATGTGCTGCATGCTGTCTATGCTTGCCCTAGAGGCTGTTGAAACCATGCTCTTATTTTCAAGCATACTTGTGTGCCATTCTGTAAGCTCATGGATTTGACATATCTCTATAGCTTTGCTCAATGTTAAATCGCTGTCATGAAGCAAAATCTTTCTCACTGCAGCATTATTAATACCACACACAAATCTGTCCTTTATTAACTCATCTTTCAGATCACCAGATCTGCACGTTTTAGCTGTATTTCTCAAGTCAGTGATATAGGCTGCAAAAGTTTCTCCTGGCTTTTGGTCTCTTGTATAATCTAGGTGCCTCTCTAATGTAACATTTGTCTGGAGTTGCACATTTCTGTAAATTTATGTTTCAAGCACTCAGGGTCCTCTCTTGATTTAGCCGGCACAACAGCATGGTGGTGTTTCCCCTCTCCTCCATATGCTGTTGATGCATAAACCAATGAATACTCTCTTTCAATGGCTTCTGACCCCATTAAGTTAAGCAAAATAAATACCCTGGAATGTACATCTTTGTCCGAAAAATCTGCTTGTATGAAAATATGGTATTCCTGCTCAAATACTCTCCAATTCTCTGCAGTATTATGATCAAATACAAGTGGACTAGGTCTGCAAAATGCCTCTGCCATATCAACACACAGTAGTGAAGGTGCTTGAAATTATGTACGAACACACACACACACACACACATATATATATATATATATATATATATATATATATATATATATATATATATATATATATATATGCGCCAGAACTTGTAATTATGCCCTGTAGCACATCAGACTCTGAAATAACTGCACTTTGCCAAATAAGTCTCTGTTAACACAAGTACACTTAAAAATCACTGTACTTTGTGAAATCACTCTTGCAGTGTAAAAAATGCTTCAAAATGACTGTACTTTGGGAATGAACTGTAAACAGCACAAGAAGCTGAGTAAGAAACACTTCGAAATGAATGCACTTTGCAAATGAACTGTATATAGCACAAAAACTTTGCAGAATGGCTGTACTTTGCAAAATAACTTCGTACATTGTATAAACACTATGAAATGGCAGCACTCTGTGAACAAGTGTACACAGCACAGGAAACTTTTCAAAATAGCTGTACTTTCATTGCACTTTGCAAGATAACTGTGCTTTGCACACAGCAAACTCTTTGAAATAATTGCACTGTAATAAAGCACACACTCTGCAAACACTGCACAGACTGAGATACTTAGAACAACTCTTGTTGTGCTTTGAATGGCTTTGGTCAATGCGAAATAGTAGCTTATGGCCAAAAATGGTAGTTTACTAAAAAACATCCAGTCCCCTTGCTTTTCTAGGCCTATTTTGCCCTTTTATTATATTCATTATGCCCATTTAACCTCTTATAATGCTCATTATACTTTTCTTGTGCTCATTTTACTTTGAACATGCTCGTTATGTAAACCAGAGTTAGTTCTGAACCTCATATAAGTATTTCTGATAGTTTTATCAAATATCGTGGTTTCGAATTAATAATGCATGTGAGAGTGTTCAATCTCGCCTTTGTTCTTACACATGGGTTCGGAGCCGATCCTCGGCTCCGTGCCGGCCGACTGCAAGCTCTGCATCGAGAAGAAGCTCGAGGACATCTAATACCCACAATCCCCCTCTGCCTTTACCTCAGATCTAGTTTGCCGCTGCTGCATACGCATCGCTGGAGACTAGCTCGAGGCTGTACAGATAAGATTTTTATCTATTCTGTTTAAATTTCAGAAATTTCTTTCAATCTAGTTACTTAAAGTATAAGAGTAGGTGTGTGAGTGCATTAGGAATTCTCGATACTTAGAATAGTTAACTTAGTTAACTTTCGAGTTTAGAGTTTTTCGGGGCCTACCCCTTCTTGGACTTGTGACTAGAAACTTGTTGTAGTCTTGCCTTTAAGCAGTTATCGGATTTGACATTTTTGACTAAAAACTTGTGGTAGTCTTGTTTTTAGCTATTATCAAACGGACTCTTATTCCCGGATTTGACACTATTACTGGATTGGACTTTTTACTGGACTGGACTGTCTTTTTCATTTGTCAATATGTCTGAAAAGATGAAATCTGGCTTTAAACGTTGTCAGTGTGGCCAAAAAATGTCGGTCACAGACAACCACAGTTCCTGTGTCTACTGTCTTGGCCCTCTCCACTTACAAGAGGACTGCTCTATTTGTCACTCTTTTAGTGGGAGGGTCATGACAGATAGGCGCAGGAAACTGATGGATAGAGGATTGCTGAAACCCTCTTTCCAGGAGGCTCTGGATGCTTCAGACCAGGCATCCAAGTCTTGAAGGTCGGCGTCGGAGCCAAAGTCATCGGCTCCGAGCTCTTGAGTCTAGTTAGATCACCGGTTCCACAGACTTGGGGCCGAGTGTTCAACTGTTGGCAGTTCGAGCCTCGAGTCTTGGAACCGGTGACGGAGCTCCCTCCACCGACTCTGTTGAGGTCGGCTCCGTCTTCGATCCCTTCGACTCGTTCTTCTAGAGCCCTTTCCGACACCGACGTGGACCGTGTGGTGCAGAAACTTATGGAGCATACGGCCCTGTCCAAGCTTATTTCGGTCTCCTCTCAGTTGATGTCGAGACTTGAAGGCCTGCCACTATCTCCATCTGTTCCTCCTCCGAGACCTGTTCAGTCTTCGGAGCCGGAAGAAGCTGACCTGATGATTGTGGAGCCCTCGGTGCCAGAACCGTCTTTTTCTCGGTCGGCACCGTTTACCTCGACTCCATCCGATCCGGTACCGGAGTCTCGGGGCCGAAGATCTGTCCTTGGTTCCGGGACCGAGAGTCGAACCGATGTTTCGGTTCCGACTCTCCCTCTCGGGGCCTCGGCACGGATCGATTCGGTTCCGTCCTCGGGGTCGGTGCCTTCGGCTCCTGTTTCGGGGATTCTTCCCATTTCTTCGGAACCGGGAGATACCTCGACTCGGGACCCGGGGGCCTTCGACCTCATGAGGAAGGTGTTGTCTACCCAGACAACCACATCAGCAGGTACAGCTTCTCCTCCCCGCAAAGGACCGTTATCCTCCTCTGCACCCACGGCCACGTCCAAGCGTCGGGCACCAGTGTCTCAGCCACCCCTGGAGGCCCCTCTTCCTCGGAGGCTTCTTCGGATGCTCCCCACGAAGAAGTTCCTAGGAAAAGACTGTGTAAGAGGAGACACTTGGATTCTCCACAAGAATCCTTGACATCTGATACTGACTTAGATGAGTCAGAAGGGTCCCCTAAGTCACCTTCAGAGGATGTCTCTTTTCTGACATCTTGGAGATCCTTAAACAGAGAGGTGACTGGCAAGCCCTCCCCTTCTGAGGATGAGTCAGTTTTGCTGAAGGCATTTGGTGCCCGCCTTCCTCCTCCTGGGTCACTCCGCCCTTTGATGAGTTAATGGAATTAATTGCTCGAAGAGCGTGGGAGACTCCTGACACGGTGGAACCAGTCCCTAGGAAGCCAAATAAGTACATCACGGCACCACAGGACAAAGCTTACCTTACCAAAGGAGTTCCAGTAGACGCCATGGTGGTGGCAGCGGCCACGAAAAGGAGATGTCGGAGTCTTCCTCATCTGTCCATCCGCCTAACAAAGATTCTAGGACCATGGACAGATACGGGAAGCGCATTTTCAGTTCAGTGGCTTTCTCTATGCGTTCCCTGAACTATTTGACTCATTTTACACGTTTACAGAGGGATCTAGTCAAAGAGTTGGGAGATACCCTCCAGGGTGCTACAGATGCCGCTGTCTCAGAGAAAGTTACAGCGCATCTCAACACCCTTACGTCCATTGTGAACTCGTCCATGAGGCTAATATCCTATGCAGCCGAAGGATCGAGTAGGGCAGCGGCTTCAGCGATTGCTCTTCGTAGGCAATCCTGGATGCGCTTATGTTCGTTTGCGGAAGCCTTCAAGTCTTCCTTTACTAACGCCCCATTTGATGGAGCCACACTTTTTGGCCCTAAAGTAAAGGAGACCCTTACCCGGTGTGACCAGGAGGGAAAGACTCTGTCTGCTGTCGGAGTCCGTTTTTCCACCCCTTCCAGACCGTACCCCAAAGGGCAACGTGGTGGGAAAATGTGGTTTCAAAACCCCAAGGATCTTTTCCAAACACACAGGGTGATGCCCCCTCTAGAGGGAGAGGGGGGGGCAGAGGTGGAAGACGCCGCCCGGGCGGCAGAGGGGGCCGCAAAACCAAGGTGACAGGGATAACCTCCCTGGCAAACCTTTTCAGCACTCCTGAGAGGAGGCCCGACTGTCCTGCTCTGGAGGCAGTCGGGTCGCTTAGCTTTATACCCTCAGGCCTGGCAAAACCTTTCTTCAGACAATTGGGTAAAAGCATTGTTACCAGAGGTTACAAAATCCCATTTCTATCCACCCCATTCCAAAGAAAACTCCCAGATGTACCACCCCATCTGCGAGACCCAGCAGCTACAGAAATTTCAAAGCTGCTAGAAAAGAGTCATCCAACCAGTCCCAGCGGACCAAATAGGATTCGGAACTTACTCAAGGTTCTTTTTAGTTCCAAAGAAAACAGGGGACTGGAGGCCAATTCTGGACCTAAGTCATCTCAACACCTTTGTCAAGAAGGAAAAGTTCCGAATGGTCACGCTTCAATCGATCCTTCCATTCTTACGGAAGGACGACTGGATGTGCTCAATAGATCTGAAGGACACATACTACCACATCAAAATGGCCAGGGCGTCCAGAGATCACTTGCGCTTCCGGCTGGGAGCCAGTCACTATCAGTTTCGAGCCCTGCCCTTTGGCCTGACCACAGCCGCCAGGGTCTTCACCAAATGCATGGCAGTGGTAGCGTCTCATCTGAGGCGCCTAGGATTCCAGGTGTTTCCGTATCTGGACGACTGGCTCCTGTCTGCCACCACCAGGCGTCAACTGATACAAGCCAGGGATTACTCCTACAACTTTGTACACACCTTGGCATTTCAGTAAATTTCGAAAAATCTTTGCTACAGCCATCACAGCATATCTTATTCATAGGAGCGGAATTAGATACGCGTCAGTTAGTTCTAAAACTTCCGACAGAAAGAATAGTAGCACTTCAATTCAACATTTCCCTTCTGCTGTCATCCAGAAAGTCCCCAGCAAAAATTGTTCTGAAAGTTTTGGGTCTCATGGCAGCTTCTCTCATAGCAATACCATTGGGAAGACTGCACATGAGAGTGCTACAATGGCTTCTATTTGCACAATGGTCATTCCAACAACTTCCACTGACTCACGAAATATTGATAACGAAAACATGCAAATCACACCTAATGTGGTGGTTACAGACTTGCAACCTATCCGGCGGAAGACCATTTGTGCTACCCACACCGTCAGCGACGATAACCACGGACGCTTCCCTGATAGGGTGGGGGGGCATCTTTCAGGGACAGACAGTCCAAGGCGAATGGACCAATCTGGAGTACAATCTGCACATCAATGTTCTGGAGTTGAGGGCAGTGTTTTTGGCGTTGCAACACTTTGCTCCCCTTCTTCCTCCAGGGACCATTGCAGTTCAGACAGACAACATGTCCGTAGTCTGGTACATAAACAAGCAAGGGGGAACCAGGTCTTACCAACTATGCAGAGAGGCCATGAGAATTTGGCAATGGGCAGAGTCCACCTGTCGCTTTCTGATCGCAACGCACATCCCGGGGTCATCCAGCGTCATAGCCGACAGGCTGAGCAGGGCAATACTATTGCCTCACGAGTGGTCCCTCAAACAGTCAGTTGCGGGAAGGATTTTTCGCAAATGGGGCCAGCCTACCTGCGATCTGTTTGCGTCTCCAATGAACGCCAAATGCAGGAGCTACTTTGCCCTATTACCCCCTCCAGGGGAAGTCCCCAGGGACGCGCTGGTGCACGATTGGCCCCCGGGTCTCCTATATGCTTTTTCTCCATTTCCCCTGATTGCAAAGTTTCTACAGAAAGCAAACAACCTTCAGAGGACTATAATTCTCATTGCTCCGTTCTGGCCTCGTCAAATTTGGTTCCCCTTTCTATTGAATCACCGCATTCGGGGACCTTGGATGCTGGACCCAGAGCCAGATCTACTGACTCACTCGTCAGGAGTTCCTCACCCATCCCTGGAATCTCTCCATCTAGCAGCTTGGCTGCTCCGCTTCCCTTAGCCAGGTCAATTCCTTACATCGGCGGTTCAAGATATTTTGGTAGCTTCTCATAAAGTTTCCACTACAAAGACTTACACCAGTAAATGGAAACGTTATGTCTTCTGGGCGGAGTCACATCAGTTGGACCCTGTTACAGCTCCGTTGAATAAGGTTTTAGAATTTCTGACTGAATTATTTCAGGAAGGAGCTTCCCCGGCTACCTTAAGAGTACAGTTAGCTGCCATTTCTAACTATCATGTAGAAGAAAGTGGTGCACCTATTATGGCAAACAGACTTTGTAAAGCCTTTTTAAAAGGTTCCTTTCATATCAGACCACCAGTCAGAAGTCCGACATCACCGTGGAATTTAAATTTATTGCTCTCTAAATTGATGTTACCACCCTTTGAACCAGCTTCAAGTTGCACTTTGAAATTTTTGTCATGGAAAACATTATTTCTAGTGGCTATTACGTCTGCTAGACGGGTGTCTGAGCTGCAGGCCCTTTCGGTCAAACATCCTTATTTAATTTTTCATTCTGACAGAGTATCCCTACGCACTAATCCATCCTTTCTTCCCAAAGTTTGTTCTACTAGTAATATTAATCAGTCCATTGAATTACCCACCTTCTTTAAAAACCACTCTAATAAATTAGAGTAGATGTTGCACAAACTGGACGTCCATAGACAACTCAGATTTTATTTGGATAGAACAAAAGATCACAGGAAATCTGATCAGCTATTTGTAGCTTTTGCTGACAGCAGAAAGGGTCTTGCAGTTACGAAACGAACTCTTTGAAGTGGCTAACTGACTGTATCATTTATGTTTATGAAGATTCTGATCAAACATTATCAGCAAAACCCAGAGGACATTCTACCAGATCAATTTCTACATCTTTGGCTCATGCAGCTCGTTTACCTTTAGACACTATTTGTGCGGCTGCTACTTGGGCTAAACCACATACATTTATATCTCATTACAAAGTGGACAGGGTTTCTAGGGATAGGGCAACCTTTGGTTCCACTGTGCTCAAGAACGTTCTCCCTTGAGTTCCTCAGGATCATGGAGCTAGGACGCTACCCATGTGTAAGAACAAAGGCGAGATTGAACACTCTCACATAAAGAAGTTATGTCCTTACCATAACGTTCCATGTGGAGTGTTCATCTCGCCTTGGTTATTACACTCCCACCCTCCCACCCTTAGGAAGAACGCGTTCGATTTGGTGCCTGGTCTGGAGTATTCTCCTTCTGCTGTTGCAGTATTACTGTTACTGTCATACACTGGGTATGTTTGTATATATATGTTTTTTTATGTATATAGTTGGCATGTGTGCGTGCTTATGTCTGGTTTGCTTGCAAACTAGATCTGAGGTAAAGGCAGAGGGGGATTGTGGGTATTAGATGTCCTCTAGCTTCTTCTCGATGCAGAGCTTGCAGTCGGCCGGCACGGAGCCGAGGATCGGCTCCGAACCCATGTGTAATAACCAAGGCGAGATGAACACTCCACATGGAACGTTATGGTAAGGACATAACTTCTTTTTTTTGTGCCTTTCATTTGATTAATAATGCGTTTTGTGTTACTCGTTTGATTAATAATGCATTTTGTGCCTTATGAATGCTTTGTATCGTTTCCTTTGCAAAATAAATCATTTCTGCAAGTTTTGGCTACCTGAAGTTTGTTTCTGGCCCTGTTTAATCGTTTGAGCACTGTATCACCCAACCTGCTCCATATACCTTCACCATCAACTCTGTAACTCATGGCTTGAAGAAGCTGCACTCTTAATCTTGGTTCTGACAGTATGCCGCTTCTCTGGTCAGGATAAAACAAACAGGTGTGGGTTTGGTTCAAAGAGCTTTACTACACACCAAACGCATCAAGATTGAGGCTTAGTAACTTAAACTTAAATAAACTTATAAACAGTCTGACTACTAAACTCATACATGTCAACACTCTGGCTGTTCTCTCAAAATGGCACTGCTGCCTGCACATGCTCACTATTTATATGCACATGCCTACACTTGGAAATGCTTCTTAAAGTTACAACACACGCTCTGTTCTACACCAAAGATCTCATTGTTTTGTAGTACTGTAAACTCTCAGTTAACCAGAACTCAAGCAACCGGCACTCTCAAGCAACCAGAAAAAAAAAAAATCGAAGAAATACAGTACAGTTTTCATGTGTTTCACTTTGTTTTCCCCCCGCAGAAATGTACCTTACATTTTTTAGAGTTTAGAAAAGAAGATAGGAATAAATTCCCTCTCATCCCCACCCTGAAAACAAGTCAAACCAAACAAATAGTACAAGATACAGTATTAGTCAGGCCTGTTTTTAATAGTAATTGTCATGCAACCAGAAACTACAGTTATCTGGCATCTCCCAATCCCCATGGGTGCTGCTGAGAGTTTACTATAGTTTGAGAGACAAGATCTGTGAATTAAGCTGGTGGTAAATGCTTGAACTTAAGTATGTACCACATACAGATTTATTTTGTTTAAAACTATGGAGGTTGCTGAACCGAAAATTGAGCTAGAAATGGAGAAATATGTAATGATTACACAAATGTTGCAAACTTTAAAAAAAAAAAAAAAAAAAAAATTTGAAATGTCTGAAATGGAAGGTGGGAAATGATGGCAGAGTGCCATGTTTACAAATGGGGAAGTTGCGGTTCGACATTAAATGGCAACAGGAATAAGTTAAAGTATACTACCCAAATGCTGTGTGTGTATATTCAGAAGGGATATCCTGCCATAGCATGATAAATACGTTCTTTATATGGAGAGAGCAGCCATTATACAAACATTTGTTGCCATAAGTGCAGCAGATTTTAATAGGTTCAGTCTGAACCCAGTTGTTTTACCAGTCTCCTAATCCCTTGCATTTTGCAGTGTTGTTAGAAGAGGAGGGAGTTTTCCAGGAGGAGATATTTGTAGAAGAAAGCACTGTGAAAAATGGGTCAGAAAATAGATGAATTGCATATATAATAAAAAAAGAGAGGATGTGGTAGTTGGGTGCTAAACAGGTTTCGGTCATTGCAAAATGTTTTGTAAAGTTCAGGAAGAGTGTGAATCAGAATGTGCCAGAAAACAGATAAATTGATAATAGAACTAAAGGAAGACATAGTTGAGGGGTCAGGAATAGGCTTCTGGCTTTGCAGAGTGTTTTGGAAAGTTCAGAAACTGAGTAAAACAATGAGTCGAGGGGTTCAAAACTGACTGCAGGATGGTGGAAAGTTGAAGGATAAAGAAAAAAAGATGATGGATAAAGATGTGATTTTTTTTTCTTTTTTTAATCTGTGGAGCAACTTTTGGCTTAAGTTGTGAGTTCTATAAAAGATAACCAATGACTAATTGTATTTTGTGAGGTATTGAATGAATTGTTCTTTTAAATAAATGGTTACTTGAACTCTAAATTGAGAGTAATGTTAAATATGAAATGTTTACAAAAAAGAAATGCAAAGCTATCAATGTATGGAATTGGAGACTGCTAATATTGCTCAATCCTTATTCTAAAATATGGGTTAGAATAGTGCGGGGTAGCTTAAATAATAAGTTTGAAAGTTGGTCCTAAGGAAATAAGTAGAGAAAGGAAGTACAAAGTATGAGAGACATTCGTTAGGGAGGTTATTGATGAAATAGTGAACAGAGAAGAATTACTTGAAAATGGTGATATTGAGAGAGAGATCTTTTGGCAGTACAGGTCATATACAGGTGATGTATACAAATAGTGTGAATGAACGTGGGGGTCTTGATATAGTCAATGTAAATATGCAGGAACTCTGCTATTAGAATACTGGTAAATGGGTTTAATTGGGAAAAGATGTAAAGTTGATTAAGGAATAAAACAAGGTTGTTAACTATGTGCATTTTTTCTTCACACTGCATGAATGATATAATTAAAGATTGTATAAGTTGCAGGGATGAGATGGGAAATGTATAAAGGGAGATGAAGTACTGAAGTTATTGTGATTCTCCTGTCCTGTGTGAATGAGTTGAAGGTAACCATGAAGAAAAAGGAGGAAATGAGGGTAATGTTGGCAGAAGATAAAACGAGGCAAGAAGCCTTAAAGCAAGAATTAATAAGAAGTGCAAGTGGCTAACTGAATTCTGGGCACATAGACCATAGTGGTGACTTTATCCCGCTACATCAATGGAGCTTCAGAGAATTTAGTCATTTGGCATCCACAGTCTCCTCCCCAGCAAGGGTCTCTCTTTGTTATACAGTGTCTTGGGAGGGGTAACTTCCATGGTGGAGGAACCATATGCTGCGGTTCAGATTTGTTGAAGATTCTTCCTGCGATGCAAACAATTTTGAGTGCATTATGACTGTGAGAACAAACTTATTTTTTTAATTAATTAATTAATTGAGTGGGTGGAGAAGTGTCAGGAGTGATTTGTGACAAATGAGTACTAGTAAGAGTGAAAGGAAGGTCTACAAGAGGGTAGTGAGACCAGCTATGTTATATTGGCTGGAGACAGTGACATTGACAAAAAGGCAGGAGTCAGAGCTTGACGTGGCAGAGTTGAAGACGTTAAGATTTGCACTGGGTGTGACGAGGATGGACAGGATTAGGAATAAGTACATTAGAGGGTCAGCCCAGGTTAGAAGATTTGGAGACGAAACTAGAAAGACAAGATTACATTGGTTTGGACATGTGCTGAGGAGAGATGAAGAGTATATTGGGAAAAAGATGCTAAGGATGAAGCTGCCAGGTAACAGGAAAAGAGGAAGGCCTAAGATAAGGTTTATGGATGTGGTGAGAGAGGACATGCAGGTGGTTGGTGTGACAGAGCAAGATGCAGAGGACAGGAAGAAATGGAAACAGTTGATCTGCTGTGACGACCCCTAACGGGAGCAGCCAAAAGAAGAAGAAGAAGAATTAATTGCGCATTTGTTGAACAGAGAATAGCACTGATTCAAGTGAACAATTTTCAGCTTCAACCCATTGGTTACAACCAGATAAAAAAGGAATACAAGGTAACATAAGAAGTTGGTTAGATAGTAATTAGCATTAAGAAAAGAGTAATACAATCAGATAGAAAAGCAGCTGCAGAATTAATCAGTGCAAGGTTGACAATAGGTTGCTGTCTTACTGTAGAAGTACATAGAGCAGTAAAGGTGTTTATACTTCATAATTATTATACTGCTATGGTAAAGGATCACTATTTTGACTATTAATGTACTACATAATGAATATTCTTCAAAACTGTGAGGGCTAGCTAAGGCAGACTAGTTTACATGGAGATGTGTACATCAGGAAGAGGAAGGTAGTAAAGGATGGCTTTCTTTATATAATGGTGGGAATGAAACGTGGAAATGTAATACTGATGTGAGAGGAAAGAGGTTAAAAGCTATGTGAAGAAAGATTTAGGAGAGTGAATTGTGCCTAAGAAGTTTGAGGGAGGAGGAAGGTGGCAGAAAGGGTAGGTGTATGAAGAGGATATCTGTGGAGAGTAGCAGTAAGTTGGTAAGAGCTGTGTTTGTTCTCTGGAGTAGCCCATACATGATAGAAAGAGTGCCTGAGCTTGGGTGGATCTAGATTTTGTGTGTGTGTGTGTGTGTGTGTGTGTGTGTGTGTGTGTGTGTGTGTGTGTGTGTGTGTGTGTGTGTGTGTGTAAGAGGTTATGCTGTCTCTGTAATATGCTGGGATGTGTGGTTGCCTCAGTAGGTTCAACATCACAATGTGGG
Source organism: Protopterus annectens (assembly GCF_019279795.1). Taxonomy (NCBI): domain Eukaryota; kingdom Metazoa; phylum Chordata; order Ceratodontiformes; family Protopteridae; genus Protopterus; species Protopterus annectens. Next base: position 1,585,675,709 of record NC_056739.1, on the reverse strand, counting down.
AGATAGTGAGGGCTATTAGACTTCAAAGAGCTAGTAGCAGTAACTGTAGAGTGTTGATGGACTATGCTGTAGAATAGATTGAGTGATGGTAGTGGTTTTAGAGTGATGGTGTTTGGATTGGTTGAACAGCAATCACTTCAGCTGTTTATTGAAATTGATGATTGGTTGTAATAATCTAACATCTGTGAATATGACCCCTTAATTTTGGAGACCAGTATAATGTACATTTCCACTTGGACAGTTAAGTTTGCAAATTATGTGTAGTTTATGACAAGGAATTTAGATTATACATAGGCAGAGCTATTTCTGGAATTCTGTACAACTAAGAAAATGCTTTCTTCCTGTACCATTTTGTATAACAGATTACCCAGAAGAAGGGTATTGGCAGCCATTTGCCTTTTGCAAGAGGAAAGCAGTGGTGCTCTCTTAGGGAACAGGTGAATGAACAGGCAAATGTTTAAGGTGGCTTGTTTACAGAGCAGTGCAGCTATTTTGTGAAGCAGATCAAGTGAGACAGTAACCATGTTCAAGCTGAAGGAAGAGGACTCTTTTACCTGCTGCTGCCCTAGCTGCTGGTGAGTGTAAATGGGAAATGTTCCTGTACCAGAAGAATTTTTTGTTAACTTTGATTTAAGTAACTTGAATGTAATACTGGGAGTTAATGGAAGGGTCTAGCCAGACTCAAATGTGTTTGTAGCATGCAACTGTTTCCATCAATTGATTTTGGTTATAGGAGATAGACTAGGGACTTGAGAAATTGGTGATTTTGAGAGTTCCAAAGAGCATTGTTTTTGTTTTTTGATGTTGAGTATTAAGTTGTGTCATGTTAACCAGTTACTTTGGGAAGTCATTTCAATTTCAAGCTGCTGTTTTATAACAGTAGGTGTGAAGCCAAATTTGTAGATGACCATGTCATCTGTGTACAATAGAACTTGGAGAGACATGATGCTTCAAAGGAGGTTGTTGATAAAAGAGTAAAATAGATGAAATGATTGATCCTTAAGGTGCATCTCTGGAGAGATGGATCCAGTTTGCACCAGAAACGTCTACAAGACAGAAAACCTTTAAACTATGGTGCCACATTGGGGCTATTTCTGGCAGTGGTCAATGAGTGTAGTAGGATAGAGGGACTGACGGTCTCTAAGGCTTTTCTTGGGTCAACAAAGATTGAAAAAGATGATGGATAAAGATGTGATTTTTTTTTCTTTTTTTAATCTGTGGAGCAACTTTTGGCTTAAGTTGTGAGTTCTATAAAAGATAACCAATGACTAATTGTATTTTGTGAGGTATTGAATGAATTGTTCTTTTAAATAAATGGTTACTTGAACTCTAAATTGAGAGTAATGTTAAATATGAAATGTTTACAAAAAAGAAATGCAAAGCTATCAATGTATGGAATTGGAGACTGCTAATATTGCTCAATCCTTATTCTAAAATATGGGTTAGAATAGTGCGGGGTAGCTTAAATAATAAGTTTGAAAGTTGGTCCTAAGGAAATAAGTAGAGAAAGGAAGTACAAAGTATGAGAGACATTCGTTAGGGAGGTTATTGATGAAATAGTGAACAGAGAAGAATTACTTGAAAATGGTGATATTGAGAGAGAGATCTTTTGGCAGTACAGGTCATATACAGGTGATGTATACAAATAGTGTGAATGAACGTGGGGGTCTTGATATAGTCAATGTAAATATGCAGGAACTCTGCTATTAGAATACTGGTAAATGGGTTTAATTGAGAAAAGATGTAAAGTTGATTAAGGAATAAAACAAGGTTGTTAACTATGTGCATTTTTTCTTCACACTGCATGAATGATATAATTAAAGATTGTATAAGTTGCAGGGATGAGATGGGAAATGTATAAAGGGAGATGAAGTACTAAAGTTATTGTGATTCTCCTGTCCTGTGTGAATGAGTTGAAGGTAACCATGAAGAAAAAGGAGGAAATGAGGGTAATGTTGGCAGAAGATAAAACGAGGCAAGAAGCCTTAAAGCAAGAATTAATAAGAAGTGCAAGTGGCTAACTGAATTCTGGGCACATAGACCATAGTGGTGACTTTATCCCGCTACATCAATGGAGCTTCAGAGAATTTAGTCATTTGGCATCCACAGTCTCCTCCCCAGCAAGGGTCTCTCTTTGTTATACAGTGTCTTGGGAGGGGTAACTTCCATGGTGGAGGAACCATATGCTGCGGTTCAGATTTGTTGAAGATTCTTCCTGCGATGCAAACAATTTTGAGTGCATTATGACTGTGAGAACAAACTTATTTTTTTAATTAATTAATTAATTGAGTGGGTGGAGAAGTGTCAGGAGTGATTTGTGACAAATGAGTACTAGTAAGAGTGAAAGGGAAGGTCTACAAGAGGGTAGTGAGACCAGCTATGTTATATTGGCTGGAGACAGTGACATTGACAAAAAGGCAGGAGTCAGAGCTTGACGTGGCAGAGTTGAAGACGTTAAGATTTGCACTGGGTGTGACGAGGATGGACAGGATTAGGAATAAGTACATTAGAGGGTCAGCCCAGGTTAGAAGATTTGGAGACGAAACTAGAAAGGCAAGATTACATTGGTTTGGACATGTGCTGAGGAGAGATGAAGAGTATATTGGGAAAAAGATGCTAAGGATGAAGCTGCCAGGTAACAGGAAAAGAGGAAGGCCTAAGATAAGGTTTATGGATGTGGTGAGAGAGGACATGCAGGTGGTTGGTGTGACAGAGCAAGATGCAGAGGACAGGAAGAAATGGAAACAGTTGATCTGCTGTGACGACCCCTAACGGGAGCAGCCAAAAGAAGAAGAAGAAGAATTAATTGCGCATTTGTTGAACAGAGAATAGCACTGATTCAAGTGAACAATTTTCAGCTTCAACCCATTGGTTACAACCAGATAAAAAGGAATACAAGGTAACATAAGAAGTTGGTTAGATAGTAATTAGCATTAAGAAAAGAGTAATACAATCAGATAGAAAAGCAGCTGCAGAATTAATCAGTGCAAGGTTGACAATAGGTTGCTGTCTTACTGTAGAAGTACATAGAGCAGTAAAGGTGTTTATACTTCATAATTATTATACTGCTATGGTAAAGGATCACTATTTTGACTATTAATGTACTACATAATGAATATTCTTCAAAACTGTGAGGGCTAGCTAAGGCAGACTAGTTTACATGGAGATGTGTACATCAGGAAGAGGAAGGTAGTAAAGGATGGCTTTCTTTATATAATGGTGGGAATGAAACGTGGAAATGTAATACTGATGTGAGAGGAAAGAGGTTAAAAGCTATGTGAAGAAAGATTTAGGAGAGTGAATTGTGCCTAAGAAGTTTGAGGGAGGAGGAAGGTGGCAGAAAGGGTAGGTGTATGAAGAGGATATCTGTGGAGAGTAGCAGTAAGTTGGTAAGAGCTGTGTTTGTTCTCTGGAGTAGCCCATACATGATAGAAAGAGTGCCTGAGCTTGGGTGGATCTAGATTTTGTGTGTGTGTGTGTGTGTGTGTGTGTGTGTGTGTGTGTGTGTGTGTGTGTGTGTGTGTGTGTGTGTGTGTGTGTGTGTGTGTGTGTGTGTGTGTGTGTGTAAGAGGTTATGCTGTCTCTGTAATATGCTGGGATGTGTGGTTGCCTCAGTAGGTTCAACATCACAATGTGGGAGATAGTGAGGGCTATTAGACTTCAAAGAGCTAGTAGCAGTAACTGTAGAGTGTTGATGGACTATGCTGTAGAATAGATTGAGTGATGGTAGTGGTTTTAGAGTGATGGTGTTTGGATTGGTTGAACAGCAATCACTTCAGCTGTTTATTGAAATTGATGATTGGTTGTAATAATCTAACATCTGTGAATATGACCCCCTTAATTTTGGAGACCAGTATAATGTACATTTCCACTTGGACAGTTAAGTTTGCAAATTATGTGTAGTTTATGACAAGGAATTTAGATTATACATAGGCAGAGCTATTTCTGGAATTCTGTACAACTAAGAAAATGCTTTCTTCCTGTACCATTTTGTATAACAGATTACCCAGAAGAAGGGTATTGGCAGCCATTTGCCTTTTGCAAGAGGAAAGCAGTGGTGCTCTCTCTTAGGGAACAGGTGAATGAACAGGCAAATGTTTAAGGTGGCTTGTTTACAGAGCAGTGCAGCTATTTTGTGAAGCAGATCAAGTGAGACAGTAACCATGTTCAAGCTGAAGGAAGAGGACTCTTTTACCTGCTGCTGCCCTAGCTGCTGGTGAGTGTAAATGGGAAATGTTCCTGTACCAGAAGAATTTTTTGTTAACTTTGATTTAAGTAACTTGAATGTAATACTGGGAGTTAATGGAAGGGTCTAGCCAGACTCAAATGTGTTTGTAGCATGCAACTGTTTCCATCAATTGATTTTGGTTATAGGAGATAGACTAGGGACTTGAGAAATTGGTGATTTTGAGAGTTCCAAAGAGCATTGTTTTTGTTTTTTGATGTTGAGTATTAAGTTGTGTCATGTTAACCAGTTACTTTGGGAAGTCATTTCAATTTCAAGCTGCTGTTTTATAACAGTAGGTGTGAAGCCAAATTTGTAGATGACCATGTCATCTGTGTACAATAGAACTTGGAGAGACATGATGCTTCAAAGGAGGTTGTTGATAAAAGAGTAAAATAGATGAAATGATTGATCCTTAAGGTGCATCTCTGGAGAGATGGATCCAGTTTGCACCAGAAACGTCTACAAGACAGAAAACCTTTAAACTATGGTGCCACATTGGGGCTATTTCTGGCAGTGGTCAATGAGTGTAGTAGGATAGAGGGACTGACGGTCTCTAAGGCTTTTCTTGGGTCAACAAAGATTGTGTTGTTTAGAGTCCTTTATCTCTACCAGTTAGGGTCTCATTTCTCAACATATATGGGGTGGTCATCATACTATGTCCAGACCAAAACCTATGCTGTTGGTAACCACGTTTCCTCCCACTGTTGGCAGGCTTTTCTACACGAGTATATGGGTGTCAGCCTTCACTCAGTGTTTATTCACCTGAACTTCGGTCAGCTCGTTGTGAGAGTGAGGCATTAGATCTCACTACATGTTTAGTTCCATCATGTTCAGGTTTGGGTCTGTTCACATTACTTCAGCTACTCAATGTAAAAGTTCCTCACTGGATTTTGGTTTCCATTTAGTTGTAATTTCCTTAACACCTGGTGGTAAAATTACTCTCGGGGTCAGATCATTACTTGATCAACTTTAGAGACTCTTCGATCACATAATATAGACCCGTTTTGCTCACCACCTTCGTTTTTAGTTTTATATATTTATACTTTAGGATTTCCATTGTAATACACATGGTACTCAATGAACAGACGGAGTCATAAAGGATTGATGGAAATGAGTGAACTTAAGTTGACCTTCATATTGATCACTTCTTCAGTAGCCTAAGCCATATTGGTTATATGCTGCATAGGATATAATAGCCATCCATCTTACAAAGTTTCAGGGCACCTTCCACACACCCAAACTATTAGTCAGTTCAAGCTGATTGGACTACAAAGACAGGTTTGTGCGGCAAGCCCATCAAAACTTTCCTCCCACCAGTGAATACAACTGACGGTCTGCTTATGCTGTTCTTTTGCTGGGCAGATAAGGTCCATTTGGGGAAAAGCATTCCATTTAAAAAAAAATATATATATATATATATATATATATATATATATATATATATATATATATATATAAATGTGTTTAGTAAGGACTGGATGTTCCTCTTTCTGTTGGAATGATCTAATGTTCTTCATGTTTCACTGTTGCAGTCATCACTAGTGGGTTATTGATGCTGGGTAGCCCTCGGCCGGCCTGAATACCAGAGTGAAGGATTTCCCTCCTGCATCGGCTGTTCAGAGACTGTGGCTGACATCAGGTCGTCAGAGCTATAAAGGGTGACAGCTGACACCATTACATCAGTCTTTCTTGCTGTGGAGCCCAAAGCAGAAGCAGTCGGTTGGCCATTGTCAGAGTGAGGAAAACCGTTTAAATCTAAGTACCCCGTTGGGAGTAATCATTTGACAACTTAACAATTTGGTGATGAGGTACTTGTTTCTGCTTGCATACAATGGCTCTTGCTGCTGCTATTTTTCTTCCACCATTTTTGCCATGCCCAGGTGAACCTGCTATACCATTTGATATGTGGCTGAAAATGTTTAATAATTACATGCTGGTTGTTGGTGCATCAGGAGCTGAATGGCTGGAAGCGCGAAAAAAAAGGCACTTTTCCTTCATTGTCTGGGAGTAGAAGGTCAGAGGCTGTTTGTTTTACACACTTCCAAACTCATGTATGTCATTGGAGGATGCCATTTGGCCTTTATGAGCTCATTTTACTCTACGGAGGAATGTTGTTGCGGAGTGGCATGTTTTAGAAAATGTGCTCAGGCCGCGCCCATGAAACTATCCCTCAGTATGTGACTGCATTATGAGACTTAGCAGTTAAATGTGAGTTTAATACTAAACTGAATGAAATGTTACATGATCAGTTGGTGGAACGTGTCTAGTCATCGTATACATGAATGATTGCATCCCGACTTGACTTTGGATAAAGCTATTACGATTGCTATGCAAATTGAAGCTGCAGGTGAGCAGGCAAAGTTTATTTTGGGTGTTAGACCAGTCCTGGTACAGACTTTACATACACAACCTGTGTCTGTTGCTGGTCGCCACCGCCATAGCCATTCTTCCTAGTTCCCACCTGTTTCACAGACTACAGCTGCTATGCCTTCTGCAGCCTCTTTTTGTGCTTGTTATCATTGTAGATCTGATAAGCATCTTGCCAATGATAAATACTGTCCTGCTGCTTCTGTTAAATGTAACAACTACTGAAAGACTGGTCATTTTGCAGATGTTTGCCGTTCTTTGCATTCATGCTCTGTGCAGGAATTTGCCATAACTGAGCTTCAGATCCTTTACTTAAGTGACCATTCATCATCTGAGAGAATCCTTTGGAGTGTCGCAATGAAATCTTCAACTGCTACTGCACTTGTGGATCTAATTGTAGATTCTGGCTCATCAGTATCTATGTTGCCTAAATGTATATATGATGCAAAGGGAAACCTTTATTGCCACGTTCAGTTAAGTTGGTAACACATTCCAGTGCTCCACTTCTTGTACTTGGCTGCTTACCATCACTGTGTCTAAATATGATGTTACATGCTCTACATCTGTTTTCAGTATGGAATCGAACTGCCTTGTAGGGTATGGATTTAATAAAGGGTCTACATATGTGTTTTAATGGCAGTACTGTCTTACCACATGCTACTATGAACTTGTTTCCTGTTGTCTTTCTACAGCTCCATTATCTCCTTTGACCCTGGGCTGTGCAAAAGGCTTCATACACAAAATTAAACTATTAAATTCTGTTACTCCAGTACGACAAAAATGATGTCGCTTATCTCTGTCAGTTCGGCGAGATGTAAGTGCAGAGCTCAACTGTCATCTTCAGGCAGGGAATATTGAAAGAATTGATGCTTCTCCCTGGGTCTTA